>NC_081435.1:68148234-68173044 GCF_949786415.1 Peromyscus eremicus | reverse complement strand
ACATCTCTTACCGTGATTTTCGTTTTATTCATTTCTATGGTTCATTTGTGTGTTTTAAGGCTGTTATTAAATGTTTACAGACTTAGAATTGTTTTTTTTTTCCTTTGTAGTGAATGAAAAGGTTTTAGATATAGTGCGTAGCTAGGTATTTTTGTTTTTCAGTCCTTCATCATCTTTACATTTATTGCACTTAAATGACTTGCCTGCATTTAACACTTGTTCTGACTTTATCTGTCTTACCTCAGTATTTTTGTGCCCTTTTGAATTTGTAGTCCCTTCTATCCTTGTCATTCTTTGTGTTCTGTCGTGTAGTCTCCCTAGAAGTGTTGCCCTGTGCACATGAAAAGCCCATCTCTTTGCTTTTCTTTACAACGATTCAAGGACCTTAAAATAATTGAAGTCTAGCATCCCATGTCTTCTGGTTAAATGTACCCCCACCAATACACACACAGTGGTATTTGATTTGTATTTGGCCCTCCTGTTCTATGTATCTGTTTGTTCTTCTTATTCATACTCAAGGCTGCAGGCAACCTCTGGGGCTTGAACTCCTGCATAGCATCCCGGGATTGAAGGGTTTATAGTGAGTCACCCCGCATATCCAGGACAGACAGAAAGGTGGGCTTGGAGCAATGTTAGTGACATTTACAGATATCCTTAGTGATTAGGTTTGAAATAAGACTTGGAAATTTTTTTAATTTATATTCTTTTTGGTTTTATTTGTAACTAAAACAATGAGAAGCAGCTATGGGTCTGACATAGGCAGCAGTCAATGCTGCAGGCTCAGTTGGATAGTACAAATGCACCAACAAACCAGTGTCCTGCCACCTTCATGTCCTTTCCCCATCTCTTATAGCCCACTGTGCTAGGCACCTTGTTGTCAGCTTGACACAAACTAGGGTCACCTAGGAAAGGGGAACGTCAATTGAGAAAATATCCTCATCAGACTGGCCTATAGGCAAGTGTGTGAGGCATTTTCTTGATTAATGATTAATGTGTAGAGTCTCAAGCAATTGTAGATAGGATCATCCTGAGCAAGTAGCCCTGGTTTGAATGATCGAACAAGCTAAGTGAGCCAGTTAGCAGTGTTTGTCTATAGACTGCTGCAGAACCTACCTCTAGGTTCCTGCTTGAGTTCCTGCCCTGACTTCTCTCACTGATGGATTGTGAGGTGACATGTTAGCCAAATAAACATTTTCTTCCCCAAGTTGTTTTTGGTAATGGTGTTTATCACAGCAATAAAAAGCAAACAAGGAAGGACACTTAGTGATCCTCCAGCTTTGCCCTGGGTGATGCCAGGCACCAAAGCAGACAGACAGACAGGAAGTGTTCTGGCGGAGGAGGGAAAGCCTAGGGTGGCACTCCTGGGTGATGATGGGCACCAAAGCAGACAGACAGGAAGTGTTCTGGCAGAGGAGGGAAAGCCTAGGGTGGCACCCCTGCTGCCTTGCACTACCCCCACCTCCGTCCTCTCCATGCTCACTTGTGCAAGGCACCTGCTCTTGCTGATTCAAAGTGGCCTCTCCCCATCTTTTTGGAGGATTCTCAAGATTTTCTTTCTCGGGTTCTTCCTTTGGGTTGATCTTTTTAAACCTGTCTGGAATGTTCTGTGATATTACTTTCAAGACACTTGTATTTGAGTGGGAGGAAGGCCAGAGGAACCTTTCTTCTCAGCTTCAGAGCATTTCTGGTGGGATCTGGACAATAATTTATAGACTGTCTCTTTTTATCTCCGTCTTTAGGAAAATAACAACATAAAGGTACTTGCCCCATTTTTCTTTTATTTATTCAATAGAGAAAGCTAGTTATTTTAACAAAATTATGCCTTAGGAGGATTGTTGGAACTAAAAGTGATTTCTGTTGTTTTCATATATAAACCTTTTATGTGTTTAGAACTGGGAAAATGGCCCACTGGGTTACGTGCTTGCTGCCTAACCACAGGAGGTGAGTTAGGTATGGCACCTATAACCCCAGTGGTGGGCAGTGGAGAAAGGAAGATCCTTCTTTCCAAAGCCACAAGTGCCAGGTTCGGTGAGAAACCTAGTCTGAGGAAATAAGATTGGAAAATAATAGAGTAAAGCACTCAGTGTTGACCCTTGCCCCTACAAGTGCAGGCGCACACACACACACACACACACACACACACACACACACACACGCACCTTTTCATACATTTAGATAGACTTATAAATATGAATGTGCACATATGCTTCTTTGTGAATATATCTTTGCACATACATATATGCATCTACCAGCATACACTCCTATTTTTGGTTTCTTTTGTTTTTTTTTTAATATTTGCTTATAAAATGATGATAACACCATGATGTCTGCAGTCTTTCGTGCTCTAGTTTTTCAGTGAGCATGTTTAGCATGTTCAACCAGGTGTGCAGAGCCTGACTAGACAGTATTGTAACCTCACCTCTCCTCAGCTTACCACGAGCATGCCCACCCAACACAACACACTACCTTGTGTTGCACACCTGGACCTGCAGTTGTACCAACTTAGCCAGAGGAGTGAGAGGTGGAGTGTGAAGAGCACGGGCAGCTGATTTAAAGAAGTGGTTTATCTTTAATGAATGCAAATTTGTTTTCCTACTACCGAGTTTCCATAAAATTAGGATAGCAGTTCATTTTAGAGTTTAAATGTGCGTTTGGAGTTTTAAATATATGTTATTTGGCAAAATATGGAAATGTAGGAAGCCAAGTGCTTTTTCTTCTTCTGTCCTAAGAATCAGAAAACTTTCAAATTTACAAAAGTTAAGAATTTTTATAAAATTATTAAAAATAAATTTATTAAAATAATGCTAAAACAAAATAATTTTTAAGCTACTTGATAAAATTTACATTGTCTTTTTTGTTTGTTTTGTGAGGTTTTGAGATCATATTTAATTACACCATTTCTGTCATTCCAAGAGTTTTTGTTTTATGATCCTAAAATGAACTTATGTCCCTTCGATCTGTGCATGTCTCCTATATACAGGAAGAAACCGACAGGTTCTTCATAGCACATCAGCACATGTAGCATATGTGTTAGTTACATATAGCAAAAATGCTGTAGACAAAGAGATAATTCTATCCCTTCTGAGGCACACTTGAGAACCTCTTGTGCAGGCAGTGTCTTTCCTGGAGCACTGAGCTGCAAGGGTTGCTTGTGGTTGCAGGAGACAGTTTCTCATTCAGAGTCGGCATATGGGAGGCTTCTCAGCAAAATGCTGAAGACTAGATGGCACAGGTCCTGTCCAAATCCTCACCCTGAAGGCTGGAATACCAACAGTGTTGGTGGCATTGGTGCAGCAGTCCTACCTGGGTTACCAGTAAATTCTCACTGAAGGAAATTTCTAGCAGTTTCTACAACTTGTTGTCAGTTCTGAGATTTTTTTTCCCTCCTTATCCAACAGCTCTTCTTCCTGAGAAAGGGGTTCTTTGTCTCCTGATGAGTTCTCACATTGGAGTAGGTAGCTAAGCTTTACACACTCCGATACTCTAGTGTATTCTGTTATATGCGCTTATATCTGTGTTCTGCACAGTCCTCAGGCTGGGCCACTTCCTTCATCAGGTGTGTAAGGGTTAGCTCTTGTTTTTGTGACCCATATGTGCACACACATCCAGAAAGAACACTTGTCTTAAAAAAGCTCCCTGTATTATTCCCTGTTCCAGCAACCTTTTGAGCATTAATGTTTGCTTTTACTGTGAGTGGAGTATTTCAGTTTGTTGTTTGATTCTTATATGGTCTTTTAATTTAAAAACAAAACAAAACAAAACAAAAAAAAACAGAGCCAGATATCAGGGTGAAAGCTGAAAGATCAAAGAAAAAGAACAGCCAGCCACTAATTCTTACCTCTTTGAAATCTTCAGCCTAAAGAAAGTTCCTGTTTCCTCACACCTTATATACCTTCTTCTGTCCAGCCATATTACTTCCTAGGATTAAAGGCATGTATGCTTCCCAAGCAAAGGCATGAGATCTTAAGTGCTGGGATTAAAGGTGTGTGCCACTACTGCCTGGCTCTGTTTCTCTCCTATACTGGATCCATCTTATGTAGCCCAGTGAGGCCTTGAACTCACAGAGATCCAGACGGAACTCTGCCTCCCGAGTGATAGAATTAAAGGTATGTGCCACCACTGCCTGACCTCTATGTCCAATCTAGTGGCTGGCTCTGTCCTCTGATCCTCAGGCAAGTTTATTAGGATACACAATATATCACCACATCAGTTTTATTTTTAGTTGACAATAATTTTGTATGTTTGCAGGACACTGTATGATGCTACAGTTCTTGCCACATGGCCAGATTTTTTTCTCAAGGTCAACTTCTTGCTTTTCTGAAGAGCATTGTACAGACATTTGCAAGTATAAATATAATATGAATTTTTTGCTTTATTGCTTTATATAGTTGGAATTATATTGAAGATTACCCTTTTACAATTTTTCATCTATGTTTAGCATGGCTCCATAGATTCATCCATTTCTTACAACTTGCCATCCTCATTTATCAATGTACCACTGAGTGTGTCCAAAATCAATTGGCGAACTTTGGGTTGTTCCAGTGTTGCTGTACACATTCATGAGCACACATGTGATCACCCAGCATCAAGTATTAGGAATGGAATTATTTGGCTGTGTTTTGTCTGTGGCTTTGCTATATTTGCTAATATTGCCAGTATTTTGCTAAGTGGTAGTACCAAGTTATCATTCCAATATCAGTTTAGAGCAATGGTTCTCAACCTTCCTAATGCTATGACCTTTTAATACAGTTCCTCATGTTGTGGTGACCCCAACCATAAAATTATTTTCATTGCTATTTCATAACTAATTTTGCTACTGTTATGAATCATAATGTAAATATTTGTGTTTTCCAGTGGTCTTAGGTGACCTCTTTTGAAAGGGTGGTTCAACTTCCCCAAGGGGTCTCAACCCACAGGTTGAGAACCACTGATTAGGAGTTTGTCTTTTGGGAACTTTCTAAGTTCTTTGTCTAGTCTTCCAGACAGTTTATAGTTATGTAGCTCTAACTTTTTCATTCCTGTTCTGCTGACATCTTTCTCTGTAGCTTGATATTTTTTTACCCAGCAATTCTGATTTTTACCTTGTTGAATATATATGAATCTTTGTATGTTGTCAAACTGTCTTCTGTTCTAAGACCATGTTCTCCTCTCACTGTCTGCTGAACGTGAGCATTCTCTCTGTTGACCACTGAAAGTGATCTTGTTCTCTTGTGATGCTAGAACTTTAACTCAGGTTTTCAAGTATTTGAAATGTACATTCTAATCCAGACACACTACTGCAAGGGGAATGGGGAGACAGAGACCAGGGGTGAACTTGGGGCCTCGCCCATGCTAGACAACTGATTTTTTAAATTAGCATATGATAGAGTTTTCAGGTCCAATTTAAAAAAAATAATTGCCTCACCTTCCGTTGTAGAAACAAAACACAACAAAAAAAAACAACTCTTCCCAGACACTTGGTATCATCTCTGTCATGTATACATTGCCTGTTGTGGGCTCCCTTGATCTGTCTTCCACAGACCAAATAGCAAACTAATTAATATGCCTTCAGTATGAGGCAGTGTTTTAACACAGACCTTTCCTCCTTGTGTCTTTGAGTTTTCACTCCTTTTGGTCATGAATCTGCTGTTGCACCTCTTTATATTTTCTCTAAACTTTCTCCATATAAAGATTATACAACTTGTGTTAGAGTAATTTGTAGCCGGAAGTTCCTCTGGTGTCCCACCCAGTCCTACAGCTGCTTGGACCCAAGTAAACACACAGAGGCTTATATTACTTACAAACTGTATGGCCTCATGGTGCAGGCTTCTATAGCTCTTACAACTTAACTCAGCCCATTGCTATTAATCTGTGCATTGCCACGTGGCTTTGTGGCTTACTGGACTTTCACATCTTGCCTCTCCTGGCGGCAGCTGGCAGCATCACTCTCCTTTCTTCCTCTCTCTCTCTAGTTGGAATGTCCCGCCTAACCTTATTCTGTTTCACCATTAGCCAAACAGCTTTATTTATCAATCAGAGCAACACATATTCACAGCATACAGAAAGACATCCCACAGCAGTAATTTATAAATATTTTATATTCTTAAATCCTATTATTTTTTTTTCAAGTTCCCTTTCATTTCTGTTTCTGGTATAAAGAAATAATGTTTATTTGTTACTTGAATCTTACTTTAGTAAAACCTTGTTGACTTTAATCTAGAATCTTTTAGACTTTTATATAACTTTGTGCATTTATTTCTTTTCTTGTTAATAAGCAAAAATCTTGTGTATTATTCAATAAAAGTAAGAATGAAGTGCATTCTTCCTTTGTTCCCATTATCAAAGTTAAGACAGTCACCATCTAAACATGCTACCTTTTTAATAAAAACTCTTTAACATTTTCATTGTTTTTAATTCCTTTTCCTAAAAGTTGTTTTCAAGTCATGATACAATTTTATATTTTCTAAATCTCTTCATGATTCTTCTTGATTAATATGTTCCTTAAATAGATTGCTATGCTAAATTATAGTCATTGACTTTCTAGTATCAAACCAGCTTTTTATATCTAGGGGACAAGCTAATATGGCCATGGTTTGTACTCTGTGTTTCACTAGAGTCCATTCACTTGCATTTTCTGGAAGATTTTTTTCTATCAGTTTAGAGTTTACAAATGATAATACTTTTATAATTTAATAATGTCTTTTCATACCCCCCTTTTTTGCAGTTTAGTATCAAAGTTATATAGGCTCATAAAACAATGATGAATCTCCCATTTCTCATCTCTAAAACATTTATGTTGGTGCTGTCTTTTCTTTAAACACTTGCATGTCAAGAAGACAGTCAGGAGCCTGAGCTTTCTCTGTGGAAACACTGCACAAATTTGCTTCCATTAGTAATTGGTTTGGCAGAGCTAGTTTTCAAGAAATAGATGAACTGTATAAATTTTCAATTTTTTTCAAAAATTTGTTTATGGTATTATCCCATATATGTATAAAGTCTATAATATTGATTTTTAATTTTTTTATTGTTTTTTATTTATTATTTTTGACACAGGGTTCTTGTAACCCATACTAGCTTTGAATTTCCTGTGTAGTTGGGGCTGACTGTGAATTCCCGATCCTCCTGCCATTACTCACATCCAGTGTGCCGGGATCACAGGTTGTGTGGCCACACTCTGCTTCGTCATTTCCATTCTTTAGTCTTATCTGCCCTTCCTATTTCCTTTCTTCTTTAAATCAGTTTCCAAACAACATTGGTAGGTTTTTAGAAATTCATACTATTATCCTTGTGAATTTTCTTACCATATGTTATTTTCTGTTTCATAGTGTTACTTTTTTATTCCTACTTAGATTTAGTATTTTTCTTCATGATATAGATGTTTAACTGATTAGCTTAAGCCTACCCCCTTGAATACATGTATTTAAGTCATTAATTTCTTTTTATTATTTTGGTTATATCTCTAAAGTTTTCATGTGTAGTATTTTTGTTATTAGCAAGTACAGAAATGGTTTGGGTTTTTTGTTGTTGCTTTTTAGACAGGATCTCATGACTTTAGTAACCCAAGATTGCCTTGAACTTAATTATGTAGCCAAAGATGGCCTCAAACTACTGATTCTACCCCCCCACCACCACCATCACCACACACACACACTTCCATCTCCCAAGTGCTGTATTACAGACATTTGCCATGATGCATCTGTTGTGTGGTGCTGGGTATCACACCCAAGGTTTGTACATGCTGGACGAGCACTCTACCAACTGCACTATTCCTCTTAGCCCCGAAATATTTGATCTCCATTGTGACTTCTTTTACTTGTGGTTATTACAGAGTTCTTTTTTTTTAACCACTGAGTTTGTAATTATATCTTTGTTTACGTTAGCTTATTTTCACTTTGTCAGAAACAGTAGTGTTTTTGTTCTTCAGCCACCTCTTAAACTACAGTATTGCTTTCATTGAGTAAAAAGGAATGAACTTTAACTATATATAGCAACTTGAGCATTGCTTTAGTCCATGTGTGCTTCTATAACAAAACACTGAGACTAATATAAAACATCAATTTATACCTCATACTCTGAGAACTGGTCTATCTAGTCAAGATACTAATAGATTCTGTGTAGCAAAGGCTACTCTCTGTTTGCTGGCAGTGTCTTGGGCCATGTCTTTATAAGGTCTTTACATGGTGGAGGGCAGAAAGTCAAAAGGGAAGCAGCTAGCCCTCTCAGGTCCTCTGATAAAGCAATAACATATTCATGCTGAGGGCTGACGTGGGGGGTCCTTGTGAGGTTGCTACAGGGGAACTAAGTGTGAATATGAAGTTTTAAGAAGACAGAAACAGCAAAACTTTTTATCACAATAGATGGAGAAAATAAGATAGCCCGTGATAAAACCAAATTTAAGTAATATCTATCCATAAACCCAGCGAAACAGAAGGAACCAGAAGGAAAACTCTAACTTAAAGAGGTTAATCACACCAAAAAAAAGTCACAAGGAATAAGTCCTAGAATAGCAAATCAAAAGAGGGGAAAGACACACATACACACACACACACACACACACACACACACACACACACACACACACAGCAACAACTAAATAACAGGAATCAGTAAACACTGCTTATTAATAACGCAATACTAATAGTTCCTCACCCCAAAAAAAGAGACAGACTCATAGATTGGTTTAGAAAACTGGATTTATCTTTCTGCTGCATCCTTATCATCAAGGATGGATATCACCTCAGGGTAAAAATCAGAAGGGCCAAAGAAGCAGGCTGGTGTAGCCATTTTACATTTGACAAAATAGACTTCAAATCAAAACTAACAAGAAGACATGGGGAGGAACACTAACATACTCATCAAAAGAAAACTCCACCAAGAGGACATTTCATTCTTAACATCTCTGTACCAAACCTAACTTCATAAAACAAACACAACTACAGCATAAACCACAGATTGACACTCATACACTGATAGTGAGAGATTTCAGTTCCCCATTCTTGCCAAAGACAAGTCGTACATACAAACAAAAACTAAACTAAAGAAATGCTGGAGCTGACTAAGATTATAAACCAAATGGACCTAACACATATTTACAAAAACATTTCTCCCAAACACAAAAGAATATACCTTCTTCTCAGTTCCTCTTGGAACTTTCTTTAGAATTAACCACATACTTGTACAGAAAGCAAGTCATAACATTCACAAAAAAATTGAAATAACACCCTGCATCCTATCTGACCACAACAGATTTAAGCTGAATATCAACAATAACAGAAAGTTTACAAACTCATGAAAACTTAGTAGCACACTAATGAATGAAAAAAATGACAGAAATTAAAGACTTCCTAGATTTGAATAAAAATGAATATACAACATACCCAAACTTATGGCATATAAAAAAGGTGGTTCCAGGAGGCAAGTTCATAGCACTTGGTGAGTACAAAAAAATTTGGAGAAATCTCATACTAGTAACTTATTAACAGCACACCTGAAAGCTCTAGAACAAAAAGAAGAGATCACATCCCCAAAAAAGTAGACAGCAAGAAATTAACAAGTATGAAATTAATAAAATAGAAACAAAAAAATAAAAACAATCAAGAAACAAATAGCTGGTTCTTTGTGAAAATCAATAAGATTGACAAACCCTTAAAACCCTTATCCAAATTAACCAAAAGGCAGAGAGAGATTAACAAAATTAGAAATGAAAACGGAGGTATAATAGACACTGAGGAAAATCCAAGGACTCATAAGGACATACATACTCCACCACAATGGAAAATCTAAAAGAAATGGATAATTTCCTCAGTACATACCACTTAACCAAAGTTGAATCAAGATGAGACAAGCATTTAAACAAACCTATAACCCCTAGTGAAATAGAAGCAGTAATTAAAAATGTCCCAACAAAAAGAAAGTCCAGGCCAGATGGTTTTAGAACAGAATTCTACAGACTTTCAAAGAAGAGTTAATGCTAATACTACTCAAATTGTTCTACAAAATAAAACAAAAGGAACATTGTCTAGTTTGTTTTATAAGGCCACAATTACTCTGAAACCCAAACCACATAAAGACCCAACAAAGAGAATTACAGACTAATTTCCCGTATGAACATAAAATGTCAAAATTATCAATAAATGCATGCAAACTGAATCCAAAGACACATCAAAAAGATAATCTACCATTATCAAGTAGGTTTCATCCCAGAAATGCAGAGATTTTTCAACATATGTAAATCAATAAATGTAATCCAACCTATAATCAAACAGAAAGAAAGAAAGAAAAAAGTGCACTCACCTCATTAGATGCAGAAAAGCCCTTTGACAAAATACAATACTTTGATAAAAGTCCTGGAGAGATTAGAGATATAAGGGATATGCCTAAGCTTAATAAAGGCACTTTATAGAAAGCCCGTAGACAACATCAAATTAAATGAAGAGAAGCAATTCCACTAAAAATCAGGAACAAAATAAGGTTATCCACTCTCTCCATACCTATTCAATATAGTACTTGAAATGGCTAAGTATTATAAATGGCTAAGATCAATAAAACAAGTGACAACTTGTATTGTTAAGTATATGGAATTAGGGGGATGCTCATATTGCTGGTGGGAGTACAAACTTGTACAGCCACTATAGAAATCAGTGTAGTGGTTCCTCAAGAAGATGTGAATTGATCTACCTCAAGATCCAGCTATTCCATCCACCCTTAGGCATATACCCAAAGGATGCTTCATCCCACCAAAGAGACACTTGCTCAACTGTGTTCATTGCTACTCGATTCATAATGGCCAGAAGTTGGAAACAACTTAGTTGTTCCTCAGCAGAAGAATGGATAAAGAAAATGTGGTGTATTTACAAAATGGAGTATTATTTAGCCATTAAAAAAGAAGAAATTCACTGGTAAATGGATGAAACTAAGAGGGAAAACACAGAGTAAGGTATCCCAGACCTAGAAAGGGAAATATGGTATGTATTCACTTATATGTGAGTGTTAGCTGTTAAGTAAGTGATAACCAAAGTATAATTCATAGAACTAGAGGTTAGGTATGGAGTGACTGACTAGTTAGGGGACAGATAAATCTCCCTAGGAAAGAAAAATAGAAAGTTTTAGGTGAATAGGGGGATGGCTGGAATAGGAAGATCAGCTGGGGAGGGAGAAGGACAGGGAAGAGAATTTGGGGAGAGACAGCTAAAATTAAGGGCCATTTGAAGGGTAGTATGGAAACCTAATGTAGTAGAAGCTTCCTACACACACACACACACACACACACACAATCTAACTGAAATCACCAAATGATGAAGACAGAGTCACATTAGCCATCTCTTGTCACCAAATGGGTCTTCCAGTACCAAGAATGGGTTCCATCTAATTGAGATTTTGGCTCAAAGGGTTGTACAGTTCTCTCCAAACAATCAAGACTGTTGCCAAGACTATAGATTGCTTTCCACAAACTAATGGCAAGTCCCCATTGCTGAAAACAACACATACACAACTTATTGAATGTGGAGAAGTGGAGCTGGTGCCTACATAGAGCCTTCACCAGTACATGCAACATCTTTGGTACAGGAGTGTCCTCTGAATGCTACCAAAAGAGAAATATGAATACCAACCCAGCTACAAATACTTGGCTTGACAATGGTATTCTGCCTGCAAGATATGTTAGTGCAATGGAACAAAGTTTGTGAGAGTAACCAATCAGTTTCTGATTTGACTTGAGACCCGCTCCATGAGATGGAATTCATACCTGGAACTACTTAGGTGGACCAAGAACCTGAGACTAGATTGCTCAGGGACCTAAGGTAAAACCAAATACTGCTCTTCTTTTTTTTTTAAAAAAAAAAAAAAAGTGGAAAAGTAACAATAAAATGATTCCTAATGACATTCTGCCATACTCATAGATCAGTGTCTTGTTCAGCCATCATCAGAGAAGCTTCCTCCTGCAACAGATGGGAACAAATACAGAGACCTACAACAAGACATTATGCACAGAAGGATAGACCTTGGAACATGCAACTCTGAACAGGATGTATTCATCAACTCTCTCTCCTCAGGGCTCAGGGAAGCCTGTGGAAGAGGAGGTGGAAAGAATATAAGAGGCAGAGGGAATGGAGGACACCAAGAAAACAAGGCCCTCTAAAGCAACATGATCAAAGCTCATATGAACTCCCAGAGACTGAAACAGCATGCACACGACTGTCAGGTGTCTGCACCAGGTCCTCTGCATATATTATGGCTTCCAGTTGATCTTTTTACGAGGTTCCATATTGTGCAAACAAGTGGGTCTCTTTCTTGTTCCTTCTCTTGGGCTCTTTTTTCTCTCTGTATTGTCCAGTTTCAATGTGTTAGTTTTTGTTTTATTTTTGTTACTTAAAACCTTGTTTTGTTTTGTAATGAGAGACAGGAAAGGAATGGATCGGGCTGTAAGGGAAGGAGGGAAGACCTGTGAGGAGTAGATGGAGGGGAAACTGTGATCAGGATATATTATGTGAGAACAAATTTCAACAAAAGGAAAAAAATAAAATGGAAAGGAGCTTAGAGCTATCCAGTACACACATTTAATTTCAGCAAAGCAGTATATTGTAGCTGGAAGTTTTCCTGTGTCCCACCTGGTCCTACAGCCACTGAGACCCAAGTAAACACACGGAAGCTTATATCAGTTACAAATTGCATAGCCATGACCTATAGCTCAATTTTCTTGCTAGCTAGCTCTTATAACTAAACTCAGCCCATTGCTATTAATCTATATGTCACCACGTGGCTTTACCTGTGTGCCATTACATGATGCTCCCTGGACAGCAGGATGGCATCTCTTCCACCTCTCCTTTCTTCCTGTCTCTCTCCTGGATTTCCCACCTGCCTCTAATAGGCTAAACAGCTTTATTTATCAACCAATTGGAGAAACACATATTCGCAGCATACAGAAAGACATCCCACAGCACTTCCCCTTTTCTGTCTAATCAAAAAGGAAGGTTTTAACTTTAACATAGTAAAATTACATATAATAAAACAGTTATGAAGCAAGAATTATAGTTATAATATCTAGTCTATTTGTATTTGGCAAAATTAAAGAAATATCGATGTATAAAGATATATCGATGTATACCTAGAAAACTTAACTAACATGACTATAAGTTTATCATGGATGACTAATTATTAGTTTGTATTTCTTAATTGTACATTAAAATTTTAAATAAGCTGCATAAACATACCTTAAACAAGAGTATAAATATATATACAGTATAACAAAATTAAATTTGTATCAATAAGCTAAAATCCATAGCAATGTAAAACATTTTAAACAAGTTACTCTTTAAAAGTAGATTCAATAATCTACCCTTTTATCCTATCATATTTATATTATCCCCTTTTCTTTTTTAGAAAGACATTGCATTTATAATCAACCCCCTTTAAATAAAACTAAACATTTATAAACAGTACTTTGGGAATTTGGGTGTAGCTTCTCATACTACTTCCTTCTGGATGGGAGCGCTGGCAATCTTATGGGATCCTGACAAAATTAAAAATTATGGTCAAGTCCTTACTGGAGTAATCTGTAATGCTGTATTCTCTGAGCCAGTTGCCTTGAAGCAGTTCTGGATGTTGGAACATCTGGAGACCTCTCAGGGAGTCTTAGATGATCAGACCATATTAGCCTGGAAGCAATCCACAGGTTCTCATCTTCTGTGGAAACAAAAGCAAAACCTCTTTTCCAAAGCAACATATCATTAGACACAAATTTTGAAGTCAAGATACCTTTAAAAATATATATATTGGTTTAACTCAGCAGCCTTTATAATCAAATGTCCATCTGTAGTTAAAAATCCCAAAGACAATATAATCCAGACTCTTTGTGTGATTTCCATCTTTATGTGGCTTATTTTTTATATTACTTTTACTGTCTCTTTAAAGACTTTATTTTTTTTTAAACTATCAATTTCTTTATATAACTGCATATATTCCTTTTTCTCTCGCCTGTTCACTCCCCAAATTTAGTTCCAAAATTAGTCATGTGCCACAACACTTGGCTTTATGAACATTATTTAGATCTTTTACATTTTCTGCTTGTAATGTTGTACGGTATATATTTATCTCTAAACATTTTATAGTTTTTTTGCCATTTAATTTTGATTATCATTGGCATATAAAATATACATGGCTCGTATATTTTTGCCTTAAAAATAAATTATAAGGAAAAAGGACAAAAACATTCATGCCATAGCAGGTTGATAGCTATGTTGAGTGTAAAAGCTCAAAGTCAAAAGCTATGCATTGTATGATTACTTCACATAGTTGCAAAATTGAAACGACCAAACAACTCGGTGGTTTTGGGTGAGATAGTATAGGAAGGTGTGAGCTGTTAAGGGTCACCTGTAGGAACTTCCCAGGGGTAGTGGACATCTTGACCTCACACATCTGTTTTGGATGTACAAAACTTAACTGATTGTTTATACAGGCTGCCAAGGCTCCACTCAAGTCTGTGTGATTGATTTGCCAGTCAATTCCCAGCTTCGAAGAAGTTACAGAAACAAAACACAGTCATGTAGGTAGAGTTTTCCTGTCCCAACTGCATGCTCCCAAACAACTGGCAGCCACTTCCCAATAACTGACTTGGAGGCTTAATATAAATTATTAATGCTTGGCTGATAGCTCAGGCTTGTTACTAGCTAACTCTTACATTTAAATTAACTCATATTTCTTATCTATGCTTTGCCACGTGGCTCATGGCTTATTTCTTCATTTTCTGTGCATACTGCTTCCTCAGCAGCGTGCTGGTTGATGGTTTCTCTCACTCCTCCCTTCTTTCCATCATTCTCCTATAGTTTGGTTGTCCTGCCTATAATTTCTGCCTGGCTACCTACCAATCAGCTTTTTATTAAACCAGTCTGAGTGACACAGTGTACAGAAGGATTATCCCACAGCACAATCAACCTGCTTCCTGAAAGCTCTTAACGCATCTGAGGCGGAGATCTCAGGCTAAGAGTTTGCACTGTTGGGCACACACGAACTGTTGTGCCTGGAGCAGAACTCTACCTGCCTACCTTTAGTTTCCTTTCTTCATTCAGTGAAGTTGGTCATCAGCCCCACTTGCACATACCTTCACTTTCTACAGTTTAGTTTCACTTACCATGATCAACTGTGCTCTAAATTTTAAGTGCTCAGTAAAATACTTTGAAAAAGACCACATTCATGTTACTTTTATTATAATATATTGTTATAGTTATATTTCATTGTTATTGTTACATACTGTGGCTAGTTTATAATTTAATTTCAGTAGATATTACATATCAGAAGAAATACAACATACCTAGAGCTGGTCTAGTCTGTGGTTCCTAGTGTCCTCTGGGGATGGAGTAGAAGAATGGCTGGACATAAAATAGCACACAAAGCACATGCCTTTGCTTCTTTGTGCCCTTTGCCCTGAACTCTTGCTATCCTCATTTTTCTGTGTCAATTTGAATTTTAGTGTTTGAATGATTAGTGTCTCATGTTTGCAAATACATTTATTGTCTCATTGGACTTTTAATTGGATTGTGGTCCTTGTAAAACCTTTGAACGGTGTATTTATTTGTTGGATTCTGCATGCCCTGGTCTGTGTGTGGAAGTCAGGGAACGGCTTGTGGGAATTGGCTTTCTCCTTCCACCATGGGTCCTAGGGATCTAATTCAGGTGCCAGGCTTACACTACAAAGACTTTTACCCACTGAGCCATCCTGCTTGACCCAAGGTCTTCTTTCCTTTGAAACCTTGCTCGATCACTGGAATCAAGTCAGCCTTTAGTAAGAGATCACAGAACTGACATATGTTAAAATTAGAAACTGATACAAGTGACAGCTAACATCAAACCTGTTAGCCTGACTTCCTCCACCTAGAGCATAGAAGACAGTTGCCAGAATTTTAGGAGGATGAGCTGGCAGGAGGTCATGCTAACTAGAACATACACATTAAGCAGAAAGGTTGGTCCAGGTTGACATTTGCTAGTAGGCAGATTGCTGGAAACGGTGATGCAGGGTTTCAAGTTCTAGACCTGGACTACACATTTAGCTGGGCTTGGTGGCACAGGTCTGTAATTCTAACAGTTTAGCTACTCAGGAAGCTGAGACAGGAGGATAAAGAGTTCAAGACCTACCTAAGATATAAAGCAAAGTCAAGTCTAGCCGGGCCATTTAGAGAGACCCTGACTAACACTGGAGATATAGCCAGTGACTATGGATATAGCTTGTAGTAGAGCACTTTGAGCGCAAAGTGCGGAGTCATTCACAGGTATTTTGATTCATCTAAGGTTAGAGGTCCCTCAGGCAGCAGTGCTGGCCCAAAGCCCAGAAGGGACTCACCTGGTCCTGAGATGACAACATTAGCTCTGTTATTCTTGTATGCGGCAGTTCGTAGCTTTTATAGGAAAAGGTTTTGATTACGTTTGGTAATGTTCTGATGAAAGTGGCTTCCTTTTTTTTTTTCTCAAATTAGAATTGGCATGTGAATTATTTCAGGTAGATTTGTTCCCCAAGGAGAATTGCATGTGTTTCTCAGGTGGGCTGGGGACGGGCTCACCTGGCAGTGATAAGTGCTGAGGTTTAATTGTAACAAATTAGAGCTTAAATATAGCAAGCATCCTGGGGCCTAAATGGAATTGTATTGTGTATTTTGGGAAAAATGCACTTGAAATTTATTCAGACTCTGAGTTTCTTCTTCAGGTATTTGTAGCTGTGGGATTAGACTGTTTGAACAAAAATAAGTTGTCATGAAGGCAGTCTTACAACTTGAAATCCACCTCACATTTCCTACAATTACAAAAATAAACATTTTCATATACGTTCCTGTTGGCAACATCTCTGAAAGACTACTAGTCATCTGAGCTGATTCATCTTTCCTACTGTATGATAGTGGAGTCATGGTTGTGCCCTGGCCCAGTGAACCATCTGAAGACAAATCACCACGTTTTACCTGGAATAGGTCTGTGACTAACAGGGTCACAGTTGCTAAGTCGGCAGTAGAATGGACTTGGCAATGCATCTGGTATCTGTTACCATCTAACATGTTTCTGTAATCACATGATTCATAGATTACACAGCGTGTCAGAGTTGGCACCTCCCTAGATAAAGGTCTGTATAGTCAGGACATTACTAAGTAAAGTCAGTGTAGTGATAGTCATTATTCTGCTACCATAGAGTATGAGTGCCTTAGAGGCTTAGCATTAAAAGCAAATTATTCCTTTAGCATTTGACCAAATTCACAACATGAATCATGGCACATGTGGAACTGTAATTCCCTGTGTGGGAGTGTTGTCCTATTTGAGACATTTTACTGGGTCATTTTTGGTGATGATTTGTGTTCCATGCCCCTTACACCTTTTTATCCTCTAAAAGATGTTCATTCTCCTCTGCCACGAGCAACTACTGTTCTGTGTGTTCTTCGAGGGATGTTTGTATTCAACTTTAAATGGCCCAGGAGTAATTACTTACAATATGGTATTCTGTGAACTAATACATTCTTATAACTCTTCAACAACATAAATTGTTCATGGTTTGAAAAGAACAGTGCACATAAGAATCTTAGTGAGCTTCTTTGGTTCTTGACACCCTGAGGCTGGTGACAGACTATAAGCTGAGGACAGAAAACAATGCAGGGTGACATTTTCCAAAACCTTGACCAAATCTAAGAGAACCAACACACAGGCAGATGACCATGTTTTTCTAGTGTGCAGGGCTCTGAGCCAAGTGATGAGAGCTATGAAAACTTAGACAGCTGTCTAATCTCCCTGCTGTGTTTTGGGGGTATCTTCCCGTACTGGCCCACTTTACTGGCTCAGTTCTTCCCCAACTTCTGCCTGTTTATTTCAGCAAGGGCCTATGGTTACTTTATCTCTCTTATTCATGGAGAATCTGTTTGAATAGCCCAAATCAAATCAGAATCTATGGGAAAATGTTTTTTGCATTTCTTCTTCAAATGCCCCCTTCATCCTAAATCCACCTGGAAGGGTTCTGTGATTTCACACTGTTGACACAGTGTCCCTCACACTGCTTGGTACTTAGCATTGACTAACTCAGCAGCTTCTCCTGGATCCTGGGCTGCAGACCCACACAGTGGCAGACCTGCACTGGGCCTCTGGCCCTTCCAGGAACGCCGTTTTCTGCCCTAACCCTGCTTAAGGACTGTCGCCATCTGTTAGTTTGCTTCACTCTTAACAAGGCTGTGAGTAGCCAAGAGATGGGGAGGTACTGGCTGGAGAGAGATGCACAGGTAATGCCAGTTACCAGTTTTCCTTCCAACTCAGGTCATTCCTGTGATTTTTTTAAGGTGGGAACCCTACAGATAAATTAATGAAGTTATGCTAGTTTGATGCTTCTTAATTTATACACTTGCCGTTGACTGATTCCTGAATATTGTTTTTCAAAGGTGTATTTATTAATAGGTTGAACCATATGAATTACCATGCTGATAGGTCATAAATGGTTGATGAATAGCACTTTCATCCCCATGGCTGTCTGCTGAGTTTCCATGGTTAGAGAGAGATGAACATGTTTGAGTTGGCACATAATAGGTGTGCTGAGACTATTTCCTCCAGTGGGCAGTTTTAGAGTGTGTTCTTATATAGCCACCCTTTAATTAAAGCTTGGGAGACATTCCAGAGGCCATCTATTATAGTCTGTTACATACAGATGTGAAATAGGTAATATTACAAAACATGAAATATTTTTAAAAAATCAGTAAGAAGCAAAGTGCCTATTCCAGATGCCTCAAGACCCTTTTCACATATTTTCTCACAGTAACCTTAAGCATATGTGTTTTCCTCTTTATGCCCACAGTACTCTGTGTGTTGATGGGCTACTTAGAACCACTTGCCTGCTTCTCTTGTAGCTCACACTGTAACTCATATGAAAGGAATTATCCACCCAACTATTACCTGTAAACATTATCTAGAGTATAAAATCATGTGTTCACTTAAATATACACAAATCATTTATTTTAAAGTCTGAAATCCAGTGTTATTTATTTCTATAAAAACTAAAGTATGCGTGTAAGTCCATTGATCGTGGACTGTTATATAGGTCTGGACTCACTGACCATCATGATGGTTTCACTTGGCAGTCTGCGGGTAAACTTGGACATGGGCAAAGCAGCATATGGATGGATGATTATGAAAGATGAGAATATTCCTGGGACAGTTGTTCGGACCAGCACAATACCAGAGGAACTTGGACGCTTGGTGTACTTACTGACAGACAAAACAGGTACTGTTCACTTCTGTTTGTCTTTCAGTGGACCAGATAACATCAGAAATACTCTGTTTACACATGATATGTGTCATAACTGAGTGCTGGATTTGTAGGTTTCTAGACCCATTTCTTGAAAGCTGTTTAAATGATTGAATCTCCATCCTTTCATACCTTCACTATCTTGACAGCTAGTGAAATGTAACTTTGCTGTAGCTTTAAGTGACTTATTTTTGTATTTTGAATTTTATAGAATCCCACATTTTTTTCTCACAGCTACTACATACCTCTTTAGTGGCTGAAGAACAAAATGTATATTTGTTTATTGTAGGATGATCCTTGAGTTGTTAGAAGTTATATAAATTCAGTGTTTTAACAATAGCACTCTCCAGTAAAGATTACTACATCTATTTATCCCATTCTGTAGCTCCATTTTTTTTTTTTTTTTTGGTTTTTTGGTTTTTGTTTGTTTGTTTTTTCGAGACAGGGCTGTAGCTCCATTTTTATTTTGTCCTTATTTGGTATTTTTTTCTGTTACAGAATTCTTAATCTATAACATACTAAATAAATGATAATGATTTAAATTTCTAGTGTTAGTGAACTAGAAAGAAAAGCAACATACATAGCATAATTAAATAAAATATGTCCCAAACACAACATTCAACATCACCTGTGATTAGTATTAGTTTGTAGTTAGACTTGACACTCATAACATTATTTTACATTGTTATAGAATGATTCCCATTTGCAAAAAGATAAGACGTAGAAGTAGGTGTATAATCAGGAAAGAACACATATTTACAGATGTGACAACCAAGGTGGTCAACTGAAAACTAGTTAAAATATTAAATCACCAAAATGGCAGGTTGCTGGTTAAAATACTCAAAACAGCCTTTAGGTGTAGGTGAAAATAAAACTCCTATTCACGGTAACATGCTTTTATCAAACTGTGGATATGAACCTAAGGACCTGGATGGGTGTGTGGAAAAAGTGACATTCCTGAGAAATGTAACTAACCATTTGATAAATATGAACTCCGGATTCTGTAGGTGTTAGCTCCCATGGAGAATTTGAAAGTTTAGTGTAACCCAGGGTCCAGTTTGGGGATTTTTATTTGGATTTCAGTACAGTACCAAGTGGAGAAAATCAAGAAGGGATGGATGGTGCTTGTAAGTACAAATGACTCACTTAGGACATAGAGGTTTCTGCTTCAGGAAACTAGACTGAGGAAATGGGTTAGGAGTTTCCTTTCCCAATTCCAGTGAGCAGACAGGAAGTTACAGAAGATCTCAGTCTATGGCAATGCTAGGAAAAGGGAAAAGCATTCCAGAATTGAAAGATCTGGAGCAAGGAGGTCACTACCAAGCATACTGAAGCTCCAGATAGCTCCTAGGATGAGCCACACAGAGGGAGGAAGAACTCTCCATACCAGAGTCTGGAGAGGAGGTATTGCACAGCCAGTATGCTTAGGCAGGCAGGTGCAAGTATCCACCAGTGAAGTGTGTGCACTGCTGTTCAGGGTTCCTAGGCATCCTTTGTTCAGGAACCAGTCCATTGGAGTATGGGAGGAGGACTACATGGTAGAGTTACTTGAAAGTAGAATCTTGGGGGGGTGAGGAAACAGATGCAAGCAAATTGAACAAAGTTACAATGATGATATTTAAAATAAATCATAAAAGAATATCGGTTCTTTACTGTCAGCAGCTTTGAAATGAAAGCAATAGAACAATTCTCTGGGAAATATAAGCCATTAAATCAGACCCAGAAGACATAGCTTTTATCACCTGAAAAATCTCTTTTTGAAATTTTCACATTTATTTCTTTGGTGTGGATGGTAGGCACATGTGCATGCTACCTTACAAGCGTGGAGATGGTGAGAGGACAACTTGCGGAGTCAGTTTTCTCCTTCCACCATATGGGTTCTGGGGACTGAAGTCAGGCCACTGGGTTTGACAGCAGGCGCCTCTATCTACTGAGCCATCTCGCCCCATCCTAGAACTATTAAAAATCATCTTCAGATCTCCTAACACTGGCCCAAGATAATTTTATGGTATTTTTATCATTATACTTTGTATATATAAACTCGCTTATTAAGAGACAAGACAGTGGAGAGGACATGTTATTGTTAGAAAACAGAAGCCAGAACAAGATGAGGAGAGAGCAAGACAGGGAAGGTAAAAGTGTCTCTCTTGCATGTCGGTGTAAAATTTCTGAATAAAGTGCCAAATCTAGTAATGTTTAATATTTAAAACTCTGCACAAGCTAAGGAGAAAACCACAATGAAATATACAATAATAGATAAAGCATAACAGGTTTGAGACATTTGTTAGAAGTCATTGCCCATCTATGATTTAAGAAGAAAAACTCATAATAAAACTTGAATGCATTGAGATGCCTTTTACTTTGCTGTTTAAAGCCCTGTGATCAAGAAAAATACAATGTGTGAAGCTCTAGATAGATGTGATCCAGCTGCAAGGCTTGTTTAAATTTAGAAATCTATTACTATAAATTACAACATTGCCATAAGAAGAAAAAACCCAGGGACCCCCTCCAGTTCAGTAAAGCATTTGATGAATTTCAATTCAGTATTTCCACATATGAAGTTCATTAGCAAACTAGAGCTGAGGATGAACTGTCTTTATTATAGAAAAGGCTACTCCCAACATATAATCTATAATATGTAGCAAGTATTAACACTTACCAGTAGGATATTTAAAGCTTTTCCCCAAGTCTAGGAGCAACAAAAAGATAACATAGTCATTATCATACTTGGGGTACTAATTCATGTCGAAATGCAAGGAAAGAGTCAAAGGTTTTTGAGTGAGGCAACCCAGATTCAGAAGGACAAGCATGGTATGTACTCCCTGTAAGTGGATACTAGATGTAAAACAGAGAATAACTAGACTATAACCCATAGCTCCAGAGAAGCTAGCTAACAAGGAGGACCCTAAGAGGAACACATGGATCTCCCTGGGAAGGGGAAATAGATGAGTTCTCCATGAGTAAACTGGGGATGAGGGGTGGGCAATGGAGGGTAGGGGATGGGGATGAGAACATAAGGGAAAGGGATGGTCGAGCTGGAACAGGGATGGAAGGGGAAAACAATGAAAGAGATACCATAATAGAGGGAGATATCCTGGAGATAGAGAAACCGGGTGCTAGGGAAGTTGCCAGGAATCCCCAAGGATGACCCCAGCTTGGACTACTAGAAATAGTGGAGAGGGTGCCTGAACTGAACTGGCTTACCCCAGTGATCAGACCGGTGAAAAGAAAACAGAGCTTTTCTACAAAGACTGATGGAAGCAGATGCAGAGATCCACAACCAAACACCAGGCAGAGCTCCAGAAGTCCAGTCAAATAGAGAAAAGAGATATTCTATGAGCAAGTGCATCAGGATCATGCTGGGGAAACCTGCAGAGATGACCAACCCAAACTAGTGGGAACTCATGAAAGTTGGATTGATGGCTGTGGAGCCTGCATGGGACTGGACTAGGCCCTCTGCATGGCGAGACAGTTGTATAGCCTGATCTGCTTGGGGGCACCACTGGCAGTAGGATTAGAATCCATCCCTGGTGCTGGCGGCACCGCTGGCAGTAGGATTAGAATCCATCCCTGGTGCATGAGTGGGCATTTTGGAGTCTACTACCTATGATGGGACATCTAGTGCAGCCTTGAGGAAGGAGGAAGGGCTTGAACTTGCATCTACTGGATGTGCCTCCCAATGGGAGGCCCTTGCCTTCTTGGGGGTAGGGAGTGGGGAGTAGGTTGGGAGGGGGAGGCTAGGGGATGGGAGAAAGGAAGAGGAGGATCTTTGATTGGTGTGTAAAGTGAATGGAAAAAAATTTCTTAATTAAAAAAAGAACCATGACAACTAAAAAAAGAAAAGAAAAGAAAAGAAGGATGTAATCCTAGCTGCTTGGTGGAAGGGTGGGTGTTGAGGCAGGAGGAATTGCAAATCCAAGGTCTTCCTGGACTACATAGTAAGTACAAAGCCAGACTGAGCACCTTAGTAAGACCCTGCCTTAGGAGACAAAGTAAAACATGGCTGGACCCATGGCTCAGTGGAGGGCCCAGCCAGCATGTAGAAGACCCTAGGTTTAATCCCTGATACTACCAAAAAATAAGTACCTACTACTAATAGTAGGTACTTATTAGCAAATAACACACATAGAAAATCTAATAAATTTCTAGATTAATATAAGAATTGGTAGGTCATTTTAGCAAAACTAATCTAGAAAAATCTATTGTGTTTACAAATAACAAACCAGAAAATTTTACAGAATAATGTTCAATGACATAAAGTTAAAATCATTAATGTAATTGTCTTCCCTGTGGTTGGAGAATATATTTTCTATAGTGTTTGACCTTTCTCATTTCCAAAGGCTTACACTTAGGCAGAGTATGCTGGAGCTTGGTGCAAGGCAGAGGCCCTCTACTCAGGTGTGGGGTTGCCCTGACTGCTCCTTCCTACCAGCCTTTCCTCTGACCTCATGGATTGAGGGGAAGCTTCTCATTTAGTTGGTGTTCCCTAGGGGAATGTACCACATCTTCTACTTCCCTCAAGAGCTTTTCTTCCTGTTTGTTTTTCAAAGTTCACTTGACTACCACCAGTGGTGCCAGACCTTCCGTGGAAGTCAGAGGGGAGGTTGGAGAGACTGGCTAGATGAGGAGTCCAGATGTCTGAGTAGGATGGGCACTGGGAGTCTCTGTGCTATATGTATAGGCCCTGAGGTGCTTTGGGTATTGGAACCAGCAGTAGTGTTGATAAGCAAAGTAAGTACTGACCTGAATTGTCCTAGTCATTTCCACTTTCAATGTCTGTTTTTGGCTGACTGCTGTTGTTAATATGTAAATGTTTTGTGACTCTCTCCTTAAAATGCTGATTTCCTTTTTTTAAAAAAAAAAAAAAAAAAAAAACGAGGATGAGATTCTTAATTACAGTTGCCCATTTTCCACTGTGAAATTTCAGTTCATTAGGTAAACTCCTGAAACCCAAAGCTCCCTTCACTTGGTGCTGCTTTTGAAGCTAAACAGTGCTTCTCAGATACAAGCAATGTTAGTGTTTGGGATTAGACGATAACAAATCCAAAAGACGAGAGAACAGGAAACAGTTTTGAATACATAGTTCTGCAGAAAGGGAGTCACATAGATGAAAAGCAAAAAGTAGCATTGACCTGGCAACAGTGGCTTTAAAGGGACCACCACCACTGCTCAGATCCCCGTCTCGCTGCCTAGGACACAAAGCCTCATTCAGTGAAGAATCTGGGACCTGAGCCGCCTCCTGCCCCCTTTTCCAATCCTAGGCTCAATCAAGTAGAACTTATTCTAGCTCTCAGAATCCTGAGACAAGCAGGCTTCAGCCAGAGTAGTGAGGAGTTTAGTGTCTACAAACTCACCTCACCTTGAAAATGGATCACAATTATCTATTTCTTACATTGGTGTGAGATTTAAGAATTCTGGCAGAACTGTATAGAATGTACTGGGGAGCAAACAAGTTGCTGTCACAGCTTTTCACTTGTTTGTTTGCTTGTTTATTTGTTGAGATGGCTTCTTCCTCTGCTTCGTGGGCTGACCTGCAACTCATTATGTAGCCCATGCTGGCTTTGAACTCACGGTAGCCT
>NC_081435.1:67998234-68143234 GCF_949786415.1 Peromyscus eremicus | reverse complement strand
TTACAAACTGTATGGCCGTGGCAGGCTTCTTGCTAACTGTTCTTATATTTTAAATTAATCCATTTCTATAAATCTATACCTTGCCATGTGGCTCGTGGCTTACCGGCATCTTCACATGCTGCTTGTCATGGCGGCAGCTGGCAGTGACTCCTTCCACCTTCCTGTTCTTTCTTTTCTCCTCTCTGTTAGTCCCGCCTATACTTCCTGCCTGTCCACTGGCCAATCAGTGTTTTATTTATACAGAACAATAGATCTCAATGTCCCCTGCTCACAGAATCCCTCCTCTCATCAGTTGGATTCCCGGAGCTCGGCCTGGCACCCAGCCATGGATCTCTGCATCCGCTTCCGTCAGTAACTGGATGAAGGCTCTATGATGACAGTAGGGTATTCACTAATCCGGTCACCAGAGTAGACCAGTCCAGACACCCTCTTAACCGTTGCCAGTAGTCCAAAGTGGGGTCATCCTTGTGGATTCCTGGGAACTTCCCCAGCACCCTGCCTCTTCCTATTCCCATGATGCCTTCATTTATCATGGTATCTCTTTCCTTGCTCTCCCACTCTGTCCCTGTTTCAGCTTGAACCTCCCATTTCCTTATGTTCTCATCCCCCGTTTTTTACCCTCCATTACTCCCCCTCATCCCCAGTTTGCCCATGTAGATCTCATCTATTTCTCCTTTGCTGGGATATCTATGTGTCCTTCTTAGGGTCCTCCTTGTTAGCTAGCTTCTCTGGAGCTGTGGGTTGTAGTCTGGTTATCCTTTGTCTTACATCTAGTATCTACTTGTGAGTGAGTACATACCATGTTTGTCCTTCTGAGTCTGGGTTACCTCACTCAGGATGATATTTTCTAGTTCCATCCATTTTCCTGCAAATTTCATGATATTGTTTCTAACTGCTGTGTAGTACTACATTGTGTAAATGTGTTATGTTTTCTTTATCCATTCTTCAGTTGAAGGGCATTAGGTTGTTTCCAGGTTCTGGCTATTACAAATAATGCTGCTATGAACATAGTTGTTGCTCTGACTTCTATATGACATCCTCCCTGGCTCCAAATAAACAATTAAGTGAAAGATCTTTAATAATCCGAACCCTGAGATGGGTGTGGTGACACATACCTACCTACTCAGGAGGCACAGGCAGGACGATTACAAGTGAGGCTAGCTGGACTACATAATAGAAGGAAAGAAATCTAATCAGAGCTTTATTATAATATCCTAGGAGGAGGAGATAATAGTTGTAACCTGGCCTTCAGTTACCTTTTCCATCATTTCAACCTTATGTAGTATGCAACAATGTATTTAATATTTTAGTGTTTTCTATTTTCATGGTCTTTGTGCATGTGTGGAGTTACTTTGGAGATTTCTCCAAAGATGCTAAGAAGCAAAATGCTATACAGTAGATAGCATTGTTGAACTTGGGAAACTTAGGCTATAAATACTGTATCACAGGCTTAAAAAGGATGACTAAAGTGATGTATTAAAATAGGACCCACATTCAAACCCTAAATTTACTATCTAGAAATAGTCTGAATGGAATGATTGTAATGGTATGTCTTTGTGTTGGGAAAGCATCCGATACCACTATGGACCTGTTGCATTTGAAATGCAAGGTTTTTCTTGGCCAGTAATCTGGAAAAAAATATGCCATCAAGTGAATGGTGTATGATTCAAATACATAGTGTCATATATGCCTTCTCCCATGCATCTTTAGTCCCTAAGCCTTGTTTTGTTTGTTTGTTTTCAGTTTTATTGTTGTTTGTTTGTTTTCTGAGATATAGGGTCTTACTATACATCCCTGGCTGACTTGGAACTTTGTAGACCAGGAACTCAAAGAGATCCACCTGCCTCTTCAGCTTGGGTGCTGGAATTAAAGGTTTGGGCAACACCATATCGTGCTCGTTTTCAGTTTTAATTAAACTGTTTTCTTCATTCTTTTTATCAGCAGCTCTTTTTATTCCAGGTTAAGACTTGGGCTTTGGGGATGACAGTAAGATAATACAGAGTCTAAGCTGGGAGTATAATTAAGTGATACAATGCTTCATAACATGCTCAAAGCCAGAGATTTGATCCCCAGCATTTGGGGTTAGGATACCTAGCTAGGACAGTGACACACACTTGTAATGCCAGCATTCCAAAAGCTGAGGCAAAATCAAGAGTTGGAGACTAGCCTGACTTATGTGGCAGTTTCATTGTGGCACACACACACACACACACACACATACACACACACACTGGCACTGGCTCTCTTCATTGTGTCCTCTTGACATCTTGACATGGCATACTTCTCTCCCTTCTCTCTTGGCCTCTCCTGGGCCCTGTCGCTTTGGTCTGCTTTCAAGGACCATCATTGTGCCCACAGTTCTAAAGCTTCCTTCATACTGTCCCCTGGGGGAGTTTTTCTCCATGTCACATTGGCTTCCTTCATGCTGTCCCCTGGGGGAGTTCTCCATGTCACACTGGTGGTGTCTCTGGAGCACTCACCCTCTCTGAGTGTTTCCTGTTTTGCCTCCCTTATCTGCATTTAGGGCCTCTGGAAATAAGGCTTTTTCCTGCTTGTCTCTTTAGCTGTAGGATTTTGAGGAAAGGAATCCACACTGCCATGCTTTATGTTTTAGAGACTTCATGAATTATTTTACAGGTTTATCTGACCCCTTCTTCTAAAGACAAAGAGTGTTGAAAGTATCGACAGCAAGCAGGTTATGGGCATTTGAACTCGGGTTGTTTAGTACACTAACCCCGTGTTTGCTGGTGCCTTGTAATGAACGTTTGCCAGAGAAGCAGTTCCCACATCGTTTGAAGTTGGTGGAAGTGTGGGAGTGGTGGGCTGTGGCCCCTTGCTGAGGAAGTAAAGTAGCTCTAGACTGCATAATGAAAAACTGTATTTTATATTTATTTATTAAGCAGTTTATATTTAAAAGGGTACTGGTTCCTTTTAATCCCAAGAGTGCCGTGAAGAGATGTTTATTTTAGAAATACAGCACAGATGGGAAGTGTGTTAGAGCATATTAGACCTTGAGTTTAAGAACACCTTCAAGAGGTTCCCAAAGAGAGCCAAGAAGGAAGAACCAGGGTATGGTGATAGCAAGGGCAGAGGCTGAGTTGGTGGCACCTCCTACCTGTCTGGGACTTTAAACATCCACTGTGCCACCTGGATGCCTGTGAGATCCCTGTGCTACCTTTGGTGGCATTTCACTGTGAGGAGGCGGTGGTGAGGGTCTTGCTAGTCAGTCAGGGCTCCTACAGATGAACACTATGTCTCTATAACACAGTTAACAAAGATCTAATATAAAAGCAAGAGTTCATTATGGTTGTACAACAGTTTATAAAGGAAACACAGTGTGCACCTGCAGTAAGTTTTGGGGCTCTGAGGGAAGCAGGGTGAGGATGAACCCCTGGGGATGACAAGCTGCACGTGCAGCAGCACAGCTGGACTCTGGACACAGGGAGACTCTCCAGGTGCAGGAGATGCTGACTGCAATCCCTAACCTTCTGGAGGAAAGGCTCTCGGCTCTGAGTCATGGCAGCAAAGAACACAGCAGAGGGGCAGTGTTGTTTCTTAAGAGTGCTTGCATGAGGCTGCCTGAAAACAGAGAACACAGCAGAGGGGCAGTGTCGTTTCTTAAGAGTGCTTGCATGAGGCTGCCTGAAAACAGAGAACTATGGAGTTGGGCATGACAGTCCACCCTGACTAGAGTTTTTGGCAGTTGTTGGCTTCTGGGAGAAGAAGGCCATTCTTCTCTATGAGAAATCAACCCCATTCCCATGGAAGGACACACATCTAAATATTTGCCTAGCACAAACTGGCCTGGGTGCCTTCAGGGATAGGAGTGAAGGGATGTGGCATGAGAGGGGCAGGAAAGGTGACAACAGCTGGGGGAGAAGGCATGTGGGGATGGCACTGTGAAGAGTTGGAGGAGGAGGAGGAGGAGGAATATGATCAAAACGTGAAAAGCTCTCAACTAATAAAGTTAGTGTAAATTTTTAAACAAAGAACTTGTCATTATTAGTCTAACCTATAACAGTGTTTGTTGTAGTATTCTTTTAACTTTAAATATAAAGTTGTTCATAATAAAAAGTTGACCTTCTTGGCCTATTCTAAGTTATCATCAAGGAGAAAAATCTATAAAAAAAAATTTGCCATTTATATCAAGTCATCTGAAACAAGGTTTTTGTATATAATTCATCTAGACTATTGCAAACTTTGGGAACATATACTTTGTGAACTTTTTGCTTACCAGTTAGTGTTTTATTTCATTACCTTTGATCTTTATCATGTGCCATGTACAGAGCTCCTCTTCACCTGGATGCTGGGCTGCTGCTGTGATACTTAATGGAACATGTATTTGAAGCTAATTCCACTTTGAGACTGCCATAAACTATGTCTAACATAAGTGGTTTCATTTCCAGTTCTCTCAAGATGTATAGTGCACACAGTCAGTACACAAGGCTACAGCCAATGTTGCTCTGGAGGAATTTGTAATGCTGTAATAAAATATGTCTATTTATAAGAGGGCTTGTCAAAATAGTATCTAAAAAACAAAATGTACAAATCTGCTCTTTTGTAAAGAAGATCTTGTATTCTTCTAGAAAGTTCCAAGTCAATAACCCATTTTGCTTTGAATGTAAATTCTGACTAGTCATTGATAGGTCTTGTCAATATCATGTATGCCAAAGAAAGTAAAAGACAGATGTTTTGTAACCATGTGAAAAGCCCAACTTTGGTTAGAATGGCCATCACATTGCCTGTCCCACCTCTCACTTCTTGACTGTCTCGGTAACCCTGCTGTATGTGCTCTGAGGCCAGTGCAGAAGCCCCAGTGGAAACTAGAGTCAAGTACCTTGCATGGCAGCCCCCACTTCCCTGTTAAAAGGGCTTTTAAGGATCCCTTTGTTGTTTTACTTCTGGGAAACCAGGTGAATTAATCATATGCATGCATTGCATGTGTGTTTCCATTAAATGAGATAGACATGGCTCAGCTTTATTTGCAGTCCTGGGCATAGTCATTTTAATGCCTCGACTCTGCTTTGAGGAGAGAGTGTTAAATAGTATGTCCTAATGGCTTTCTTAGAAACTCACCTTAAGGAAATTGTCTCCCATTTCATAAACCTTTCTCCTCATAGCAAGTGATATAAATGTCTGCTAAGGGTTAAACATCTAGAGCATTTCTCTCTCTACCAATAATGATTGCTTTTCAAAAGTCAGTCTTCTTAAGGCTAAGCCTTAAGGCTAAGCCATGCTAATGTGGGGCTAGGTAGTGTTCTCCAGCTCAGTACTGTCACTGAGTCAGTGGTGACTTAGCTTCCTAGTTTATGCTTTATTCAGAATAGCAGAAGTTGCTATTATGCCAGTTAACAGATCTGAATCAAAGACAGAGACTCGGCTTTTCTTTTTTTCAAGAATCCCTTCCATTGTTAAAGGTTGTTAATGTGATATGCTTAGGAAAATGCTTAGGCTCCTTGTCAGAATGAGCATTCTGCAGGCACTTTGCATCTCCAACAGGTGTCCCAGGGCACAGTCAAAGATGTGACCAGCAGCCATCCCATCCAGAGCTCCTTATGGAGCAGCAGGGCCTTCCCTACCCTGCCTGTGTTCACTGCTGCTGCTCTCCCCATCACAGGGACTCTCACTCAGAATGAGATGGTATTCAAGCGGCTCCATCTGGGCACTGTCTCCTACGGAACAGACACTATGGATGAAATCCAAAGCCACGTCTTCAATTCCTACTTGCAGGTATGTGAATGTACTTCTGGATGCCATCTTCTCTCAATGCACCCATACTGGTGAGCTAAATTGAGCCTATTATATGCTAATGTGTTTTTTAACTCTTTTTTTTTTTTGGTTTTTCGAGACAGGGTTTCTCTGTGTAGCTTTGCGCCTTTCCTGGAACTCGCTTTGGAGACCAGGCTGGCCTTGAACTCACAGAGATCCGCCTGCTTCTACCTCCCGAGTGCTGGGATTAAAGACATGCGACACCACTGCCCTGCTGTTTTTTTAACTCCTTATTGTTACCTTGCTATCAATTCTAGTATCTCAATAAGAAAATTATGACTAGCATTTCTATATCAGCAGAATCATGGCAAATACAACGAGCTCAAATCATTTACTTATATTATTTTTTTACTGAATTTTTCTTTTCTTTTCAAGATAGGGTTTCTCTGTATAACAGCCTTGATTGTCCTGGATCTTACTATGTAGACCAGACTGGCTTTGAACTCAGAGATCTGCCTGCCTCTGGAATTATGGCATGTGCCACCTCCACCTAGCTAGTGAATTATTTCTAAAAATAAACGCTTTAGTAAAACAGTGTTTTAAAGGGTAATTAATAGAATACTGGTATTATTATGTTTCCTAATAATCCCTTCGTTTTTCTTCATAATTAATAAAACTTTCTCAGGTTTTAAAAAATCTGTTTTTCGTCTTTTCCAATAACTAAGGTAGATAACTCAACATATGCCTTTCAGTGAACTCTAGCAGCATGAGGATTTGCTGTGTCAGCAGGAATTCTATCTCAACAGAACATTTTGAAATGAATTTCAAAAGTCCTGTTATTTTATCCAAGTAATTATCATATGACATTAAAAAAAGCTATTACTGGCCGGGCGGTGGTGGCGCACGCCTTTAATCCCAGCACTCAGGAGGCAGAGCCAGGCGGATCTCTGTGAGTTCGAGGCCAGCCTGGGCTTCCAAGTGAGTTCCAGGAGAGGCGCAAAGCTGCACAGAAAAACCCTGTCTCAAAAAACCAAAAAAAAAAAAAAGCTATTACTACTTCCTAAGAGCTGAGGTACAAGAATGGGAGTTGTCTGATTTCTCATGAGTTTAGAAGCCATGTCATCTACAGAAGCTTGCAGACAAGTGTGCCATGTAGAGTCCTCCCAGACCCTTCTAATTATCCATGTTCCTGACTTTAGAAATATCAGAAACCTTTTGTGTATAGAGAATATTCAGATCAAATAGAGGGCTTATGACCCTGGGTTCAAGGAGTTTTTATGTGTCAATGATTTTTACTTTTTTTTAAAAATCTAATGTAATTTCTCTATTGAATCTTTGGAAATTTTATATCATGTACCCTAATTCCACCCACCTCCCAGTCCTTCCAGATCCTCCCCTCACCCCTGCAGCACCCCTCAAAAGAAAATTTTTTAAAAATGAAAACTAAACAAAACAAAAAATCTGTCCTAAATTGAAGTTACCAATTCAGGACTATTAAGCTCGGCAGTTCCTGGAAATGTAAAATATCAGGTTCATGATGACACTCGATGCTAGGAGGAGTCTCACTTCTCAGGCTGCAGCTCTGCCTCTTGGTTGGTTTACTTAGACCATAATAATGTTTGTATTTCACACTCAGACTCAGACATCAGTGGATGGCTGTGTTAGATCTTGGAGCACCATACCTGTGACATCAGCTAAAAAACTGAGTGTTTTATGTACAGTAATTTGCTTCAAACGTGATTTCGCAGACAAAATTGGACTTTCTTTCCATAGAATTCAGTTGTCAACAGTGCATTCAAATTTTAGAAAACCTTGTTCTGTAATTACCACCAGCCTGACATACACCATGTTCTTGAAATGTTGCCAAATAGCAAAAGAATCTTACTTGTACAATATGCATTTATTTTATATGCTATATCTGCACAGATGCCAATGAGCATCTCACACATGCGGATGTAATTTGTTTAGATACAATTTATATGTGTACTATGTTTAAAAGTGTTTTGTGATTCAGAATATTTTATTATTATTTTTAAAGTTTCTATGAAAAGTTTAGTTTTAAAGGCTCTAAAATACAATTTTTAAAATTAGTTCTTTGTTTGAATTGCATCATTTATTTTCCTTTTCTCCGTCCAAACCCTTCTGTATACCCCTCCTTGCTCTCAAATTCATGGCCTCTTTCTTAGTTGGTGTCACATACATATTTGTATATATGTGTCTGTTTGTGTGTGTGTGTACACTCCTAAATACACAAATATAGCCTGCTCAGTCTATGATGTTATTTGCATATATATGTTTTCAGGGCTGACCATTTGGCATTAGATAACCTCTTGGTGTCCTCTTCCCTAGGGAATATTGTTTCTCCTCTCCACCTTCCTTAGTTACCTGCAGTTCTTTGTGTAGGCTGAGGCCTCCTGATCTTTCCCCATCTACTTTGGCCTGTCTATTACTGTTATCCTTCTTCAGCTGATACGGAAGCAGTCATGTTTGGTGAGCCTTTTGGGTGTAGCTTCTGACATTTCTAGGTGATACAGTCTCACAGCAAATTGTCTAATCCTCTGGCTCTTACAGTCTTTCCACCCCCTCTTCCACAGTGTTCCCTGAGCCTTACATGTTTAAGTTGTTTTTTGATGTATCCCTTTGATCGGGCTCCACAATTCTGCATTATGTTGGTTGTGGTTTTCTGTAATGGTCTCCCTCCATTGAAAAGAGAAGTTTCCTTCATGAGAGGTAAGGACTACACTTATCTGTGGGTCCAAAGACAAGTATTTAGAATGCAGTTAGGAATTATGCTGGTTTAGTAAAGTGATGTGCTGGCTAGTCCTGTGTCAACTTGACACACAAACTAGCATTATCTCATAGGAGGGAACGTCACTTGAGAGAATGCCTCCATAAAATTCAGCTGTAAGGTATTTTCTTAATTAAGAGTTGTTGGTTACATCAAGGTATGCATACCCCTAACTGTACCCTTAGAGTTATCTTGCTATGCTGGTCATTATTGTGGTTCATTGGCATCAACACTGGATAAGACTGTTGGTTTTTCCCTCCATTGGTGCCTTCTCATACCATGGAAGCTAGCCCTCCAAGAGGGGGCTTCTAAATCAGTTCCAGCCCAGGAGCTTGTAGGCCCTGTGTCTGAAATGCATAGTGTCTTCAGCAATAGGGACTTACCTTCTACACCAGTGGTGACCAAGTGCAATAGTAGTAATTGGTGGTATTTGGAAGTCTTTTGAACAACCCTGACCAACAACTCAAAAGAGGACTTCTCTTGCTGGGTGTTTGGTGTTTTGTTAGATGCCCTTTGATTCTTGGAGGGAGCACTGTCAGCCAAGATAAAAATTTCATTTAAACAATATGTATACCCTAACTTATATGTAGTTTAGGTATTTCCAAGTAGATATTTAATAGTGTGATCCCTTATGACTGGCTTGGATATTAGAGTGAAACTGGCTTGTAGGAGGAGTTGGGGAGTGTGTCTTCTGCTTCTTTCTTTCTTCCTTTCTTCCTTCCTTTCTTCCTCCCTCCCTCCCTCCATCCCTCCCCCCCCCTCTCTCTTTCAGAAGTTTAAAAAGGGCTGGCTGTAGATCTGTGAGAGTCTGATAGGACTTATTTTAGTTGGAAGGGTATTTATAACTCTTTCAATCTCCTCATTAGTTATGATTCTGTTTAGGTTGTTGGTTTCTTTTGATTTAATTTTGGTGGTTTGGCTGAATCTAGAAAGTTTAGATTTTAGATTTTTCAACTTAATGGAGTACAGATTTTAAAGTATTCTATTATCATTTTCTGAATTTCACTGGTGTCCACTGTAGTGTTTCTCTCTTCATTTCTGCTTCTGTTAATGTAGGTCCTCTGTTTGTCTCTTTGGTTAGGTAGGCCAGAGGTCTGTCAGTCTTGCTTATCAGCTCAAGGAACCAGCTCTTAGATTTGTTGAGTCTTTGTATTGTTTTCTTTGTTCCTCTTTCATTTCTGCACTGAGTTTTGTTACTTCTTGCCTTCCACTCTGTTTGGATTTGGTTTCTTCTTGTTTGTCCAGATTTTTGAGTTGCATCATCAAGTCCTTTATTTGTGCTCTTTCTGATTTGTTCAATGCAGGCACTTAGAGCTGTACATCTCCCTCACACGGCTGCTTTTAGTGTGTCCTAAGGGGCTTGGGTTTTCATCTTAATCTAGGTCCAGTACATTTTTTGAAATTTATTTCTTGATCTTTTTCTTTGCTGCATTAATCATTCAGTAATAAGGTTTTTTTTATTTCTGTGAGTTTGTGTATTTTTACTAGAAATGTGTTTTCTGCAAGTTTTTGCACTGAGGTCAAAGAGGATATGTGGCAGTGTTTCTACCTTTTTGAATTTGTAAAGATTTGTTTTATGTCCCAAAACATGGTCTGTTTTAGAGAAGCCTCTGTATGCTGCTGATAGAGTGTATATTCTTTGGTGTTTGGGTGGAATGTTCTATAGGTATCTGTTAAATCCATTTGAATATATTATGTCATTTAATTCTGGTTTATATATGCATACATATACTATGTATGCAAAGTATTTTGTATTCCAGAATATTTTATTTTAATATTTTGTGAAAGATTTTATTTTATTGTTTTAAATTTTTAAAAATACATTTTAATTAAAATATAATTATGTTACTTGTCACTTTCCAAGATTCCCCTACATACACTCTTAACTTTTCTTATTATTTTTACATATATGTGGGCCTGCGAGTATGTGTTTGTGTGTGTATGTACATAAATATATGCACAAATGTGTAAATATATTATGCTGGGTTCATTTTTGTTGTTTCTGTGTATATAGTTTTAAGGCTAACCTTTGTGTTGGATAAACACACTTATTAGTTGCAAGTAGTTCTTTGTCTAGGTGTGGGAACCTGGTGAGAGTTTTTTCCTTTCTTCATTAGCATGTCTGTTGATATTATCATTGTTTAGGTCTTGTTTATGCAGCATTTCTAAGAGAGACAGTCTCACAGCGGACCTTCGGTTTTCCGCCTCATGCAGTCTTTCAGCTCCCTTTATGTGATGTTCCTTGAGCCTTAGATGTAGGAGCTGTGCTGACAGTGTGTCCACTGGGGCTGGGTTCCCCACAATCCATCAGTCACTCCATTGTGTCCAGCTGTGGTTTTCTGTAGCGTCTCTGCTTGCTCTCGAGAGAAGCTCCTCTTACCAGGGTAGCTTCACTGGTTTGTGAGTGTAAGGCTAAGGTTGGAATGTAGTTCAGGAGTTACCCTGGTCTAGCAAACTGGAGGCTGCAGATTCTCTTCTAGAGAAGCCGGCACCTCACTAGCCCCAGGTAGCTGGCTGGGTTTCTAGTGGTCAGCATGGTTTCCTCGCTGTGGAGTGAGCCTTGAGTCTAATAGCACAATGGTTAGTTATCCCCAGCATGGGAAGGCCATGTCTGTTGTGCCTTTACTGTCATTCTTGTGATCCATAGGTGTCACAGCGGGGTAGGACTGTTAATTGTTCCCCTCCTTAGTAGCTCACAAAGTACTTTCTAGTACTGTGGAAGCTAGACTGTAGGAAGGAAGCTTTCAGATGAAATCCAGCTCAGAAAATACAAGTCTTGTCCTAAGTATGCAGTGTCCTCAGCAATAGGGATCTACCTTCAACCTCTGAGAGGCATCCAGGGGCAACAGCAATAGCTGTATTCTTAAGGAGCCATTTGAGCTACCCTGTATCCGTGTGTGTGTGTGTGTGTGTGTGTGTGTGTGTGTGTGTGTGTCCCCGCATGTGCACACGTGCACATGTGTGTGTGTTTGGCAAAAACTCATACTGCTAAGCTTTATACAACCTAAAGGAAAGAAGAGCTCAAGCTTCCTTTTTCCTAGGAGTCTTTGTTCTGAGTGAGATGGTACCAAGTAACCACGGCTTGTTAAAATGTTCATTTATCTGGGTTTTGTGGTACACACCTGTAATCCCAGCACCCAAGAGGCTGAAGCAAGAGGGTTGAAAGTTCCAGTCCAGCCTAGGATACATAGGGAGACCCTAAAACAAAATAAAGTTAACTTACATTACCCATTAATGTGAATATTATGGATTATGTATGATTATTATTATAATTATTTTACCAGAAACACATTAAAAGCAGAAGAATGAAGAGTCATTATATAACAGATATTTAATGTTTACTTACTGTATGTAGGAGCATTTGAAGATCTTTCACTAAAGGCCATGGGCTTTGCCAGTAAGACTCTGGAACTTGTTAGTTCCTGTTGACGTTCTGTTGTCTCTAGCCCACTCCAGCATAGCATAGATCTTCTTCAACTTGACTGTCTTTGCCCACTGGAAGCACTGGGTGGCTGAGAGCTTACTCTTCAGTGGAATTTGTGTGAAATTAAATTCGCACAAGCGTCAGTGAGCATTGCATAATTCAGAAGAGGGACTGAACTCCTCTTGCTGGAGCAGCTCAGTGTAGGATGGTGCAGATGGGGGCAGCTGTGGGGAGCACAACTGAGCACTGAGCAGATACCTGGGCAGAATGAACGGATACATACCCCTTGTGTAGCTTATGCCTGGTGGGAAGGGGCTCATACTCAGTGCCTCTCAGTTGCTCTGATCCCTAGTCCCTTCTCAGTACTGTCCTGAGTCTGAAGTTGACAGGAGAACGTGTGTCTGTCCTCTGGGATAGCAAGTGTCCTCTGTCACCCACCCTGGTAGGAGGTGAGTAACCAAAGTCCATCACCGGGTGGTGACAGCTCCCTGACTCATAGCCAGACGTGATGGGAGTGAGGCAGATACACACTTCTCAGTGGGCAGTTGCTTCGCATGAACAACAGGAGATCTGACAGGCTTGGTTTTCTTGACACACCCCATGACTGTATCTAATCCTCGTTAGCTACAGAGTAGACCACCAAAGTTCAGAGACCGGTGCACAGCCAGTTTACTTACGACATTCAAGGAAGTCTTAGAGTTCTGGCTGCTTTGGTTTGCTATTGTTGAATGCGCATGTGTGAGCACACCATTCTGCTTTGGTCTTTATCTTGCTGTTTTAAGAAGGAAAGTAACAGTTGATTGAACTTAGGAATGGGAAAGTGCCGGGCTTCAAGAATCATCGCAAATACTGTGGTGTGTTTGACAACCTTGAAATAGCCAAGCGTTTTGCACTGCTGAGACAAAAAGTGATTTATATTCATAGGTACAGTGTAAGAGAAAGTATCAAATCGCTGTTCTTATCTCAAGCAGCTAATTTTACCTCATAAAACATTCTAGCAATTTCTGGTCCACATGTGGACCACTTCATTCTGACTGCCCTCATTACATAGCATCCTGTTTTAAAGGTACACCCCCAAGCAAGTGGGCACAACCCAAGTGCTGCTCCACTGAGAAGAAGCCAGTCTTCAACCCCTAAAGTTAAAAAAAGCGTCAGCAGCAGAATCCACGAAGCAGTGAAAGCCATCGCCCTTTGTCACAACGTCACTCCTGTGTACGAAGCTCGCACTGGAGTCACTGGGGAGACGGAGTTTGCTGAAGCAGACCAAGACTTCAGTGACGAGAACCGCACCTACCAGGCATCCAGCCCTGATGAGGTCAGTCGCTTCCATAGAGCATCTTGTCTGGGGAGGGTGTCCTTCACCAGGCATGCCTGTGTGGCCAGTTTTACCTGGACTCTGCAGGCTTGAAGGTTGCTTCTCTGGAGCAAGGATGCAGGACTGTATCCTAGATTCGGAAATTAACCTTAGCTGAAGTACATGCAACCCTCTGGGCATAATTCAGGCCTTTCAGGGCTCACCTTTGACCCTAACATGTCAATACCTAAGAGTTAGTCCTTTCCATCCTTGTTAGCTACAAATAGACCTCTGTAGTTCAGACTGTTTCAGGCTGGATTGACTTAGGGTATTAGGGGAAGATCCTTAAAGATTCTGGTCTTTTAGCTTTATACCATTACATTCAACAGTGTTTACCCGGAATAACATGAGAAAATTCAGCTGGCTTTATCACAAGTTAGTTCCCTAAATAAACTTATTCCTGTGGCTGTACTTCATTGTCCAGTTGTTGTTCATGTTGCAGTGAGTCACTGGATCTGTATATCACATTTCCAGTCGTTCTGTAGAATTTAGAGACATCTGTTCTTTAAAAAGATTTGGAATATAAATAATTGAGAAACCTACAGAAATGATTAAGAAAAATCTTGGGTGTGTTAACTTAGTCACTTCTAACTTTACTCCATTGAGATTTTGTAAAAATCCATTATTATAATTTCCACTTTTTATGTAATCATTCTGAGTATGTTTATACAGTTTTATGTAGTCTGTCCTCTTGGAATACTTTAAACAATTATGTAAAAATAATCAAACCAATTCTGGAATCAGTGTTAACAAATTAGATCTTTCAAATACCCTGCAAAATTGGATCATATAAGTATATAATCAATATGTTTAGAGAAGCTGCTGAATTCTGGTTCTGAAAATAATAGAAAGGTAGACATAGAACCCCCAATGTTATTGATGAGCAGAGAACAGACCATCGGGGGGGGGGGGCGGTCAAGAAAACAGTAAGAGCAAGGATGGAGAGGGAGGTTAAGAGAGTGTGGTTCTCTGGCCGTACACTTGCCCAGAGTACAAAGCCCTGCCTGCGCCGGCAGGTTATCAAGTGGGGAGCACAGGAAGCAGCAGCAGGAAGAGGTGGCAGCCGGGGCTGTTAGAGCATGCACTGTGCAGTCCGGAGCACTGTACCCACTTTTATGTCAATCTTGCTGATTAAGGAGCCAGGAGTTGTGAGTTCGAGGCCAGCCTGGTCTACAGAGCAAGATCCAGGAAAGGCACAAAGCTACACAGAGAAACCGTGTCTCAAAAAAACCTAAAAAAAAAAGAAGAAGAAGCCAGGAGATAGATGCCTTGTAAGTTTTACATGTGAGGAAGGGAGCCTTGTAAGTCATTGCTAGAACCACTGTGTAGCCTTCAGGATGCAGAAAGTGGTAGAGAGTTGCATGCTGAGAGGAAAGAAGGACTCTGTTGTCTGCAGCTGCATGGAGGCCCCACCAAGAGTTGGAGGAAGCTTCTTCTTTCCAGCAGCTCTAGAGCAGGAGTCTCTTGGTATGTTGTATATGTTTGTCAAAGCAGAATATCGATACTTCTTGGTCACTAGGGAAACCCAGGACTGTGTTTCTTCCTCTTCATAGAAGTTCACTGTGGTGGTATTCTAACAGCCCAGGTGCAGTGATGAACAGTTGTGTCTTATGGGGATACTGGAACCACTTTCCTGGTGAAGGGTAGGTTTCCATGTCAGTGCTGGTCTTGACCCTATCATGCATCAGGTAGACTGTCCAGGGCTTTGAGGGTTTTTTTTGTTTTTGTTTTTGTTTTAAACTTTGATGTATACATGTCAGCCCCATGAATATTGAACTGCACATTACCATTGGGTTGGGTCTCCTGTATGCTGGCAGTTTTTCACTCTGAAAATCCAGAGCATTGCACTCTGGTGGAGAATCCCCAGGTCCATAAGTCTTTCCTTTAATTTCCCTTCAAGATTGAAGACTACTTAGCCAGGCTGGGTGTCAGAATGTGTTGAGTTGTCTACCTTTCTTCCAACCACTGTGAAAGGCACTCACTCTTTGTAGAGATTGGAGACACAGGACCCTAGTGACCTTTTTTCAACGTCATAATCATGAGCCATGAAAGGGAACTCCTAGTGCTCATGAAGATTTGTGTCCTTTCACAAGTGTAACTTGTGGCTATTTTTTTTTTTTTAAGTTTTGGATATAAACATTATTATGTTCAGTGAAAATATTAGCTTATTGTAGCCAGAATAAAATAGTTCAGACATCATGACGTCATTTAACACATTAGAACTTAAAAGCAGTGCAAAAACAGGACAAAATGAAAGTGTTTAATGTGGAAAGCTGGGGACATTTGGTTATTCACCCACCGTACAAGCACCACCACCTGGACTATTATAAATCAGCATCTTGTCTTTACCCAAGCTCACTGCCTTCTTGTTCTCCATGTATTACTGGATGGTCTCTCCGCCTCATCCAGGAACCTGCCTGCTTGCTTTTTCCTTCATCCTGACCAGCTGAGTTCCTGCAGCACTGATGCTCACTCTGGTACATGCCACACTCTGGGGCTGCTGGGACCTTCTCATTGCTAGAAACCTGCCTGTTCAGCTCAAATGCCTGCAGCTTCATTTCCGAGATTCCCAAATAAGCTCTGTTTTGATCTATCTGCCCTATCCAGCATGTTCTCCCTGACTCATAAGCATCCAGTAACAGTGGATGTGACTGCATTGTATGGTACTCCTGTGGACTGAAGCAACGCTGCTTTCATTTTTGTCTAGATCTTTTTATATTCCTCTCAGAATTCTCAGTAGTTTTACTGCTGTTGTAATTCACCTGAGGTAGTTTATCCCTAAAGGCTGAACAAAGCTGAGTTCAGGCAGTTGTAGTTCTGTGCCCCTTTAGTACTAACCTGCTCCGCAGGTCGTACTATGTTGCTATGTTCTAGGACAGTTCTGAACTTGTTACTGGCTCTGCATAGCTCTCCAGTTGAGTCTTCTGTGTGAGCCTCTCTCTCCACTCAGAAAAAGAGTGTTCTAGTTTGAGTATGGCATGTTTCCCACAAGCACTCGTATTGAACTCTTGGGCCATAGCTGTTGGTGGTAGTTTGAGCTATCTGAAGAGGAAGTAGGCTACTGGGAGTAAGTCCACTCAGGTGTCTTCTCCCTGTCTCTTTCCTGTCTACCATGGTAAAGAAGATCGTCTGGGACATGGTGCCATTGTCATTTTCTGCCCAAACTCATTGAGACCAAGCAGCCCATGGACTGAACCCTCAGAAACCCTGAGCTGAAATAAATCTTGGCTTTTAAGTTATCTGTCATGTTTTGTAGTTGTTATTGTCATTACAGCTACTCTAATAGAAAAGTGGTGCTAGAGAAGTAGGGCCATGTCTATAACTACCAGGTCATGTGGTTCCCAAGCCTTCCAGACTAGTTTAAAGAGGAGTATATATAATATACTGAGCGAGTATATATAATATATATAATCCAGCGAGTATATATAATAATTTTCTTTTTTATTGATAGGAGTTCATAGCTGAGGTTATCTTGAGTATTATTAGAGTTTCTGAAGTTGAACTTTTGAAAAATGTTGGAACTATTAAGATTTTGTGAACTCTTTGATACGGACTAAATGGATATAAGAGATGGCCGTGAGCTTTTGGGGTTAGGGGAAGAATGTTATGGTTTTAATTTAAAATGTTCCCCACAGCCTTGTGTATTAAATGCCTGGTCTTAGCTGATGGTATATTTTGAGAAGTTCTGGGAACTTTAGGGGGTAAGATCTTGGTGAAGGAACTAGGTTGTTGTGAGTAGCTTGTCCCTGTCATCTCCTTGCAGTCTCCTTCTCTTCCTGTCCCACCATGAAGTGAAACTACACACTCTCCCTCCACCATGATGTCCAGGCCAAGCTCGTGAGGTCAAACACCCATGGAGTAAACCTTCTGACACTGTGAGACAAATCTTCCATTTAAATAGTTCCTGTTACATATTTTGGCCATAGATACACAAACGTAACTAACACAGTTGGCCATGTCTACATCCAGCCAGTATGGTGACCTTATGGACTCAAGGCTGGATGAGAAACAGTTACTGGGTCTGGTGGAGGGAAGGAGGAAACTGTGTGGTTGTCTACAAGTGGGCATGTAGGACAGTTGGGCTGAAAACCCTTGAAGTTCAAGCAGACTCTTACTTCCTATGGATTGGCAAGGCTACATTCAGCATTCAGATACTTGCCTATTGGTACATAAAACTACAACAGGAAACTGAAGATTCTTCCTGGAAGTTATACCACATCTCTGATTTAGAAAATGCTGAAGTGTCCAGGCCAGTGGTACACACTTTTAATCCAGCACTCAAGAGACAGTGGCAGGGAGTTTGAGGCTAGCCTGGTCTACATAGTGAGTTCCAAGCCAGGGCTATGAAGTGAGACCCTATCTTCCCACAAAAAAAGAAAGTAAGTAGAAAATATTGACATGGTCTGTGAAGATCAGGATTAGTTGAACTGTTGGTGATATTCAAGAAGCTCCAGAATAGAATTCCATGTTGGTAAAGGGAGAAGCTAGAGAAATGTGCTCCACCCTTTGTCTCCCTGGCCTGCAGTATACATGTCAATGTCCCCTCGCCACTGTCCCACTGTGTCTTAGAGGCCATGCTGGCCAGCATTGAACTGAGTATCCTAGGAAACCAATACAGTGTGTCAAAGTAGGATTTGTGTGTGTGCACATGCCGTGAGTGTGCACGTGCATGCGTGTGTGTTGATAGGGAGTCTAGTCAGCACAGTTCAACAGTCCTAAGTCATTTGGAGATCTTGGGGTGACACAGTATGTAGTTAAGATCTGTGTGACTTATAAATTGCTGTCTTCTTAGCCCTCAAGAAGATTTTGAGACAGAAAGAGGGCACACATAACTGCTTTATGAAAGGAAAAAGGCTACTGTTCTTTTTCCCAGAAAGAGCTAACGCTGTTTTTGCTATTGCAGCATTCCGGAGCTCCTCCCCAATTCCATATGATCACATGTTGAGAAGGAATTTCCTGGTCATAAACATTGGAAGCCTAGACCAGAGGTTTCCAAAGCAATTCTCATTTGTAGTTCAAAAATATACTATTTTACATATTCACTTTATTGCCTTCCAAAAGAAATGTAAGTTTTGTTGAAGTACATAGAAAACTTTAAAATATTAGGAATTCACCATCAAAAGACATTTTATTGATTTGAAGACTTTTAAGAGCTTAAAGAAATTATAACAAAGAAACTGCTAACCTTATCCTTAACTCTTTTGACTTGTATGGAAATCTGACAGTGATTAAAGGTGGAATGTTAAGTAATATGTAAAAAGATATGTAACACATATTTTAAATCTGAACATGAAAACAATGAGCTTCATCGTGATTTTTAAAGTGTAGTATTGATGTGGAGTGCAGATCCCAGAGCCTCAGGAAAGGCATCCAAATAGCCTGTTGTTTGGCATATTGAACTTCGCTGCTGTTAGCTTGACAGATGATAGCGATGTTTCCCAGTCACCACGGCACTATTGTAAAAGCATTTCTTATTGGATAAAGTGCTCAGAATATTGCACCCCGGAGCTTTATTTAGGGAAATGATTCAATTGATGTTTTCTGTTTAACCCCAGTGTTGACCTACCACAACATTCATGTTAATAAGCAGTGTTAGCATTTAAGAGACTAGTTTTATACAGTCCTATCAACACTATATTCTTATAATCCTATTTATTCATGGCTCTCACAGTTATTCTACCTGATAACTTGTAAGACAGAGGGCCCTACATTTTGGGCATCACACTGTCATATGATAATCCCCATCAGTTCATGGAACTGTTTCATCTTATTCTGAGGACGAATGTGGTTGGAGTGACCCGTTTTGAGTTTGTAAGCCAGTTGCTGTTCTTTGTAATATAAGCCGCCATGGTTTTCATTTTCCTGAATGAAAGGAGGATCTTTTCTATACCAGCACTTTTACATAGATGAGCTTTTAATCTACACATCATGGAGTTCTTGAGGATTAATTTTGAATTCATAAAGGTCCTAATAGACACAATAAGTACTTGCAGTGATGTGTCATTGGTCTCATGCTTATGTCTACTTGAAGGCCTAAAAGTGATAGTGATGTCAGAGAATAAACAACTGACTTGTATGTATGAGGTAGGATCTATTTATGCCCTGGTCATTGTTTCCTGTGATAAGTGATCAATATTTCATTTTCTCTGAGAAGGAAGTTCTCCTTACCTGTCATTTGTGTCTACAGGCTCAGCATAGCAAACTAAAGCTGAACAAATGTTAAATATGTCATAGAAGTTCCTTTACAGAATGAAAATCTAGCTTTTTCATTGTTTAACTGCATGTCCACTGCAGTGCAGGAAGCCAGCACTGAACTCAAGTCACAGGAATCACAAGAGAACATAAGCTTGGGCTCAGTGCAGAAGTCATCAACAGAAGTGATCAAGGCATAGCATGACCTCTGCTGATTATGGACCAAAAGATTGATTGGCTGTGATTTTTAATGACTGCTTATTCCTGTAAACTAGCTGTTTATTAGTAGCATCCTTTCCATTATATAGTTACATCTCTCAATCAGTGAGCCCTATGTTTAATTATTATCTCAAGATACAGCTATCTTTGCCTTGCTCAACTATTTATGTGTAAGAATCAGCTAGAATTAATGACAAATCACAAGTAGAATATTTTAAAATAAGGAACAATATGTCCTTAATAGCATTGCATTTGGATTTACAGAAGAGCTAATGTATGTGGAGTGTTGGATTTTTTAATTCATTTTATTGTGTGTGCCTATTGAAGCAAGACTAATTGTGGTGTTTTGTCGATATATTTGTGAGGAGCAAATCATTGTCAGTGACACAAAGCCTTCACTCTGTGACCTTCAAGACCAATAGAGAATAAATACTGCATAGCCTGTCTGTGAATATTGATTAGCACTTTTTCTAGATGATCAAATTGCATTTTAAGTTAATAATTCTATTAAATTATAACAATGATTGTAATAATCACAATCAAAAATGATGAGATGTCAGTGATTAAATTATGATTTATAAAGTACATGGTAAAATATGTACTCTAAGGGTACAGCTGGCAGCTGTGTATGCATAATTGCTAATAGGATAGAGGAAATTTCTGTCAAGCGTTTCAAGAATAGCAGCACAGAAATTTCTGGATAATGGAATTATAGAGAAAGGGATTGATAAAATCTTGCCCTGTGTTTTATTTTCTTCCGTATGGTGTTTGTCTGGGACATACTCGCCTCTACTGGTTACTTTGCTTGGGAAATGTGACTGTGCAGATGAGGTGCCTGTGACAGCTGTTCAGTAGTTGCTAAGTGGCCTGTAGAGAAAATTCCACTCAGACTCTCACTGGTGGTGTTTTGTTTTGTTTTTTAACATTCTCATTTTAATTATTCTTGCCTCTGAGTTATTATCAATAGTCACATTATGTATTAGAAATTTCAGAAAGCTCAGTAGTCATAAAAATAGTCATTCGAAATATACGAAGCCTTTTTACTTCTAGATTATCATTTTACATCTCAGAGAAAAATATCCCAGAGGTTATTTCTTGTTATAATGCCAAGCAGCAATTAATTCCATTTAATATAGATACACACAAGGAGTATTTGATAACCTACCCCTAAGTTTTTATTTCATTACCTACAAAATTGCCTTATAAAATAGACTCAAATGATAGCATTGGATACATGGTATCATTAGAAAGTGCTGGTTGAGGAATGCATTCTTTGGTTGCCACTGCATCCATGACAACATCTAAAAGAAACAGGGAAAGAGGCTGCAGTTGCCACTCAATAGGAAAGCATTTGCCTAGCACAGACATGGTCTTCTGTTCCTTCCCAGCTAGGAGAGCAGTCGGTAGGAAGACATCCACCTTCCACTCCTCCCCTGAACCCAACAGGCTCACAAAGTAAGCAACCTTAGAGTAACGCTTCTCTGGTTTCTTGAGCAGCCTTCTCTTTTAATTCACATTTGGGTTAGCCATATAGATAAAGATATTCTAAATTTCTGTACATCTCTAAAAAGAGACATCAACACCACAGTGCTAAGGTTGGTCCTTTACTTTCTGGTCTCTGTGATAGATCACCAGCTCTTCTGCAAAGCAACCAGAAGGATTTCTTGCTTTCTTGTAGAGCTGTGAAGAGCATTCCAGGAAGCAGCTGGCCAGGCCTGGCAAAACAGGAGCTTAGGGCCTTAGCTCTTACCCCAGTACCTACAGCTACTCATGGTGAAACCTGCATCTCCAATGCACCTTTATTCCCCATTTCAGCCACACCTCAGTATCAAAGGGACTGAGTATTTGAGGACCATGCTCTCTGGGGCTTTCACCTAGTTCTGCAGGAAAGTATTATGGAAAAACCCACATGGAGGTCTAAATGTTGGTGATGGGCAGTGACCCTGGTGTCCTTTACATAGGAGAATTAGAAGTCAAACACCAGATATCAAATACTATGGAGAAGAGAGCCCCTTAAACCACTACTGTAAAGTGATTATAGAAAGGGACAAGGCACTTTGGAAACAGTCTGAACAGTCACTTGGTAGTTTGCACAAGTGGGCACACAGTGTGACTTCAAGTCACACTCAGGCAAATATGAGCAAACGACACACTACAGCCAGGCTTTTCCAGATGCCCTTTGTTTTTTACCTAAAGTCTTCTTCTTGTTTAATCTGAGCATCATTTTCTCTTAGACTCTTGTTGGTTGGGGCAGTTTCTCACTTCCCTTGTTTTAGTGACGCTTTTGGAGGTGATTGGCTGGGTGATTTGACTGTCTCTCAGTTTGGGTCTGTTGGTATTATTCTCCAGAGTAGATGGAGTTAGGAGCTTGGAAGGGAGAGCATGTTGCATCACATCACATCACATCACATCACATCACATCACATCACATCACATCACAGTCCACAGAAGCAGCACTTCTGACGCTGACTCTGATCACTTGGCCCAGGTGTGTTTCTCAGGTATCTCCACTGAGGGTTACCCTTTCGTTTCTTCATTTAACACTGTATTCTTGGTCAGCCAGGTGTGGTAGCATTCAGGAGGCAGAGGCAGGGGGATCTCTGTGAGTTTGAGGCCAGCTTAGTGAGCTCCAGGACAGTCAGGGTTATGTAGAGAGACACGGTCTCTAAAAATCACAACAAAAACTATTCTTGGTCAGGAAGCTCCCATGCACAACCTATATCAAAAGGGGTATTATATTCCCCTCCTTGAGGATGAAGTCCTGTATAAATTACACTTTTGCATGCCATTTACTTCTCACAATGAATTCATGCATACTTGTTTTATACTTGGGGTTTTAATCCCCTCTAGTATGCCTTTTTGTATTTAAGCATTGCCTTGTTTTCTGTGCATACAGAGATGCTACAGGCACATCTTATATATACTTCTGCATATATTTTTGCTCCATTCTTAGAAGCAGTCATTTCTCCAAGGATCCAAGTTGAAACCGGAAAAGGACAACAGCTCCTGAAACTTACATACGTAGCAATGCTACGTCATTATGATAATGTTATCTGTTAATGCTATGTTATTATGAGCATGCTGTTTTTTCAGAGCATGCTGACATGCTCTCTTAAAGCATCCTTTTCTGAAGGATGTGTATTTTGTTTTGTTTCATTTTATTTTGTTGGTGTGGGGCATATATTCTTTTACTGCGACTCATCCTCAGTCCCCAAAGTACATATCTTTAATTGTTTGAAGCTGTAGGAAGAAGAGAGACTCTAACTGCCAATGCCACTGAAAGTTTCTTTGCTTTTATTTCTATATGTAATGCCATCAGATACAAGTCCTAGAAAGAATACCTCAGATCTATTTCGAATGCACAGAGAGAATTCACCGAAGATCTCCTTCACAGTGCAGTTCTTCAGTAACTGTTCGTGGCTTCAAAGCTCAGGCTGGAGCTGGAGAGCTGCTGAGGGTGAGGTAGCTGCCCTGGGAGTTGGCACCTGAATTTACCCATTAGGAGTGACAGAGAACACCACAGTCTGAATTCACAGCAGTTCTCCTGCAAGGCTATTTCCCCCGTCACTTGTTTACCTTTGTGTTCTCAAGAGAATCTTGCCCAATACCAAGCAGGTTGCACTGGACAAGAATTGAAAGTATCTGTCTTGTGGAAAACTTAACTCTGATTTGCTTGGCTGGATGTAGGTATGTGATCCTCAGGGTGATTAAACCTTTTGCATAGAATGCTGGGCTAGGTAAACTGATTTTTGTTATAAGCTGCTAACTCAAAAGGAGCTGTGAAGCCAAGCATAAACTAAATAATAAACAGATGTGAGTCACCAAATATAGAAAGCCTGGTCCTGACTGCAGTGGGGCACTGTGAGATGATAGGGTATTCACGGAAAGATGCAATTTACGGGTCACAGTGTAATAGTAACCTTTCACAGTAAATTGAAAATTAACCTTGGCATATAAGATCATTTGCAACTTATGGAGTCATTGTCTTGGATAGGAAGAGGCACTGTGGTCAGGTGCCAGGCTCTCCTCTTAACATCTCCATGTCTTCTTCAGTACTATAGTTTGAGCAAGCTGCTGATGCTCAATTATAGTACTAGATCACTGGGAGCTGTTCTTCATTCCCTTCTCATAACCTGGAGACTTGGAGTAAGAGTTTTGATCCCAGCTTTCCTGTGACACACCATTGAACATTTTGTGCACCATCTTAACCAGTCAAGAACAGCCGATACTAAAAGGATGGGTACATGTTGCTGTTGCTTTATGGCAAACAGCCAAGACTAGGCATAGAAAGCCATTTGATTTTCATAGACACATCTTTCTGCAACCATGCAGGTCTTCATGCAGTGTTCTAACCCTTGTGTCCCTGCCCACAATAAAGATGACAAGGCTGCAAAGATACAGTGACTTGGTGGCCTTGTCAGAGGCACCTTTAGAAGATAAATCCTTTGCTGATTCGTCACAAACAGGGAATCACAAAGCAAAAGAATTTCTCAGTGGCGATTTCTCATAGTACTTGACAAGCACAGGTGTTCCGTTACAGTATGTATGATTTATCTTAAGGGCGAGGCACAGAGAGCTTACTAAGACTAGCAACGTCAACTGATCAGAGTGTACTGATCAGTTCCATGTTGAGAAGGGGACAGGAGGACTCGAGTCAATGAAGAAAATCTCAGCGTGTATCCAGAACAGAAGAGTTGAGTGCAGTACTTGAGATGGGGCCTGCCCAGTTCAGAGTGCAGGAGGACAAGGTCAAGGGCTCGGGTTTGCTCTGTTGATGTTCTGTCATCTCTTCTTTTACAGCCTAGCCTGCTGAGTGCATTTACAGTCTGGTCATAGTTCCACTCCGTTTGTCCTAGGCTAACCCCACTAGTTTTAAACCATCCAAACACTGTGAAGAGATAGTCACTTTCCCTAGTGCACTGCATATAATCTGTGACTGCTCACTTGCAACTGCCTGAGTGTGTGTGTCTGTCATCCTAAACAACCTCACACTTGTGCAGCTCACCGCTTTAGCAGATGTCATGTAAGAGCATGGAGAGCCCTGGAGAGACTGCGTGAAGAGTGCGGTGTGGCTGCAGCCTGCCTGTCCATGTCTGTCATACCCCAACTGGGCACTGCACCCCACATTCTCTTCTGTCTTAAGGAACACCCAAGTCGTTCTGCCATAGTGCCCCTGGCACTTATACATGTTCCTGCTGTGTGCCTTGGGAGGTCTTAGCATTAAAGGTAAAGAAACAGCTCTCCATCCTAGCCTCTGAAAAAAACATTTTTTTGAAAGTGTTCTGCCATTGGGTTTATGGGAAATGACCTAGAAGTCCTGCTTTTAAAGTGATTCCTGGTCTTCTCAAAGAAAAAAACAAAATGGCCTCTGTGCCAAAGGACCGAGGATCAAACCCCCATGTCTGGTAACCACATGTGCATCCTACTGGGGACCCTCCGACTGTGAAGGCTTCATCTTCACCAGATGCTGAGGGGTAGCCTCAAGCATTGCCATTGTACAAAGAAACAGATGTTGAGGCTGCCACCATTGCAGAAATTCTAGATCTCTGACTAGAAGTCTTATCGTGTTCTCTCTAAGGGGATGAGCATAGACAGGACACTACGACTGAATTCATGACACCTGGAACAAGACAAGAGTTAAGTGTTCTTGTTATTTCTTGAGTTCCCAAAGCCCAAGATAAAATCTAGATGTTCAAGCGGTATTCAAACTGAAAACACAGAGTCTCACTCTTCCCCAAGAGAGGCTCATGCTGGGCAAGAACTGTGTGTGCTTCCTGGCCTCTGGGAAAGCTGCATCTGGGGACAGAGCAAGGGAAGGCCCCACCTGGAACCCACTGAGGGAAGCTGTGGCCTTGCTGGGCTGGGCTGGCATTCCTTTAGGCTCTGAGAGGGTTGGGTGCTATTTTATGTAACTGTGATGAGATTGCTCTAAAGAGAACCTCTTTCCAGAAAAAGTCATAAAGACTTCATGTATTAACCTAAAATTGATTATGCCACTAATGATTTTTAAATTTTATAATAAATAACTGTAAATAAAAATAGCTCCTATGTTTGAGAACCTACATAAGCCAGGAATTTATTTACATCATTTCAGCCTTAGGGCAGTTTGCAAGTGTCCTTCTCACATTACAGAGGAAAGCAAACCTTGACAAAATAAAGAATTGGACACAGAGCTGCCGGGTGTCACAGCCATACTCAACTCAGAACCCAGGCTGGGCATCTGCTTTGTTATTGTCTCTGTCCTAGCTATCATTAATTGTCAACTTGACACAGACTGCAGTCACCCAAAATTGAGTCTCAAGTGAGTAATTTTCTTTTATCATATTAATGTAAGGGATGGTTGTAGGAAGGCCCAGCCCACGGTGTGAGTGCTGCCATCCTTAAACAGGTGGTCCTGGGCTGCATTAGAACGCTGTCACACATGAGGCTGGAAGTGAGCCAGAAAGTGAGCCAGCGAGCATGTTTCTCCATGGTTCCTGCCCTGACATCCCTCAGCCATGTGATCTGGAAGTCTGAACCGAGTAAACTCCTTCCCCATGAGGTTCCTTTGAGCCAAAATGTTTTCTCACAGCAACAAGATGAAACCAGGGCACTCTTCTTTACATCTGTAGCTGTTATGTAGGTACCCTGATGTTTATTATGAGTTCATTAATCAGGTATCAACTTATCCTTTCTACTAGGAAAAAAAAGATAAAGAGGGTGGAAAAGGCTGCAGAGCCGTTAGCAGTGAATCGGGACAAATCAGGAGACTCAAGTCCTAGATGGGTTCTTAGGGATTCTTTCCTGGAGTCTGAAGCCGTCTGCTCTGGGAATCCAAGCAGAACACACTGCAAAATAGTCTTTATGGTGCATAGTGGTCTTCTTTTAAACAAACAAACAAACAAACAAAAATATCTTGTTCACCTGTTAAAGAACTGTTCAAAAGTGTGTGGCAGAGAGATGAAAGTTACCCACTTGGTCTCTCTGCATCAGCTGTGTCTCAGTGGGCTCTGTGCACACCAGTGTGCTGTGTTTCTTCACACGGTTTTCCCCAGGGGTTGTCCTCACACACACTCTGATCTCCTCAGGTGGCACTGGTGCGGTGGACAGAGAGTGTCGGGCTCACTCTGGTCAGCAGGGACCTTGCTTCCATGCAGCTGAAGACCCCCGGTGGCCAGGTCTTGACTTACTGCATCCTGCAGATGTTCCCCTTCACCTCTGAGAGCAAGCGGATGGGCATCATTGTCAGAGTACGTCATGGCTTCCCAGCTGTGCTCACACACCAGTTTCTCCAGGCACTGTTTCCAGGCTTTAAATCTATACAGAACACCCCCCCCCCAGAAAATTTCAAGGTCAGATATTTACTCAGTACTTTGTGCTTTATTATTGTTTTGTTTAAAAAAAAGAAGAAGAAGAAAAGAAAAGAAAAAACTCAGTAATATCTGAACTGAGAAGCTTGTGTGGCTGCAGTTGATAAAGCCATTCTTCCTACAACCACTGAAGCAGAACAAGTAGAGGGCAGTAGTAATATTTTAATGAAAATTGCTTTGTTTTGTCCTCAACAGAAATCATATAACATGCCAAAGAATTTAATGATTTATGACCACAAAGTTACTAATACAAACCTTTTTTCTGGTTACCTTAACCAGTACCAAAATTATATTTTGTAATTTCATTTGCTAAATAGTGAAATTGTCACACTTGGGGAAGTGGAAAGCATCGATACTTAGACTACAGACCAGATCTGTGCCAAGAACTGAAGTGCAGCATCTTAGGTGTTTGCCTCTCACTGCGCTGGTGTTTAAGAATGGTTTCTGCAAAGAAAGCCCATGATACGTTCTCTAAGACCTGCTTCCTCCAGAGCATCTCTTTAAGCCAGTGGTGATTTACAGGGAGCAGTGCAGCCCAACTGTCTTCTGTGTCTGTTCTTACCCTACTCCAGGACGAATCCACAGCAGAAATCACATTCTACATGAAAGGTGCTGATGTCGCAATGTCCACCATTGTCCAGTACAATGACTGGCTGGAAGAGGAGGTAAGCAACCTGTTCTCAGCATTGTACAAAATGTCTTCATGAAATTTAGTAAGCCAGTGACAGAAAAGTGGTCCCTTTTCCACACTTGTACCATTGGAGTGAATCATGTCATCACCATTTAAGTCAGGCATAGACAGGTGGCCAGGGATGGTAATATTTTTCTACTAAATTTTCTAAATATTTATAGTTCCTTCCAGGTCCATATAAATAAAGGCTAAAACCCTGGTTAGTTACAAAAACTCTGCTTCCTACAGAAATAATTGCTATTTTGTTTAGTATATGAAGTGTGAAGTTATGTAAAAGTAGGTCTAAAATAGCTTTGGATACATAACCAATTAGGTGTGTATGAATATGTATTTTTTAACAATATTGCAAGGAGACTTTAATTTTTATTTTAATCTAATGCTAATTTGTTCTCTTAAAAAAAGAACAGAAAATAAGGTACAAACATAAGCAACCCTATATTGCTATTTCTAAACTATAGTTAGCCTCATGAGGTTATAATATTTATTGTTAAAGTTGAATATTGGTCAGTAATTAGATTTCAAAGTAAAACTAGGGTTGCTAGGATGTAGCCAGGTCTCTCTCTCTCTCTTGTGTACACATTACTGCAGGTGCCTTGGTCTCTTGTTCCACTGTCAGACAGCAGAGATGATCTGTCAGCACAACAGCCACACCCGATATTCAGATGGTCCTGGCAATATGAATCAATATCTCCTTCAGGGCACTTTGATTTAATCAGAGACATGAATAAATTAAACTCCCTGAAGACCTAGTAAAATGCCATAAAAATTACTTTTGGTCATAATGACGTGCAATTAATTGTAAAATACTTGTTTAATTTATTTAGCTTTATGAGGTCAAATCAATAAATGTCTTGCAACAGACAGATAATGTCAGATTGTTGTTCAGAAAGATAACTTCATTAAAAATCCTATGCACATTTGTTGTTGAAATTGTATTTTCTTGCCATAGATAAATCTTTTGCCTCTTCACCACCAGTATATTATGTACGTTCTGTTGTAGCCTGAGAAAGCCTTTCACTTTATCAGCAAAGTTCCTGGGTGTGTTCAGAAACATGCATGTTGATTCGGGTTCCTTAGAGCCTGACTCCTACCTGCAGTATAGCAAGGACCCCTTTGTTTGGAATCACTGTTTACAAGTATAGGTGACATGTCTAGCAGTGGGATTGATGCCACTGGAGCAAGTTAGATTTTGAAATGAATCACTGGCTACCTTCAAACAGATGTGCCTAGACCACAGCCAGCATTGGACCCCAAATCCTCTTTCTTTACCTTAGCCCCAGCTAAAACTTTTCTACTTTTAGTAGGGGAAAACAGTATTCTATCATAATTATTATGCACTATAAATGGGATTAGCATCTTTTCACACACCTATTGAATGTATTTCCATTTCCCATTTATTATATAAATAGGATGATGACTCGTCCAAGACCCTGTCTTTCCTTGTCCAGTTAGGACCTGAGCCCCAAGCTTGGTGCATAGGATGTTGACCCATGTGATCAGCCCTGTGCATGCTTGTGGTGCTCTATCTCTGCCAGACATTGGCATGCGACTTTACACCAGGGGATAATGTCCTTCCAGAATAGCCCTGTTGAAGCAATTTCTATGATGAAACTGAAACAGACAGCTTGATGCTTTGCCCAAGAACACAGGCAGCTGGGGCCACCCGTTTTAGATCTGTGTCATGTCTCTTCCTCACCGCCCCCCATGGGGCAGTTATGCTGGAGACCTCTTGTGGGGTGAGGTACAGTGACAGAGAGAACTTGAAGACACATTCTGCTTATTTCCTCTACTTTCCCTGGGCTTTGCCTGTACTTCTCACTCAGCTGTGCTGTGGTCTATGGCCCCTGAAGTTCCTGTGCTTCCATGTAGTAGACCTGCAGCACTGCCCAGGAGGGTCCTGAGGGGTCCCCAAGGACCAGTGCTGTCTGTCGGGACCTCCGGGAGCCACAGGTGAGAGCCACTTCTCTTGCAGTGTGGAAACATGGCACGTGAAGGACTGCGGACTCTTGTGGTGGCCAAGAGGACTCTGACAGAGGAGCAGTACCAGGACTTTGAAGTGAGTTACTCAGTCCTTGCCACTCAAGCCTCTTCCTTCTTCTGAGAACTTGGTTTTCTCACTGAAGTGCAACCTTCGGTGCGGTTATGAGGTCTGTGTTTCTGAAGTGGGGGGCACAGGCTGCCTTAGTGATCGGGGCCCTGCAGCGTCCACAAAGGCCAGCAGCTCCATGTTCTCAGCAGAGGCGGAGTGTGCCTCGCGGGTACTTCAGACCTTGGAGCTGTCTGGATTCTGGAATATTTGCACAGATGACAGGTTACATTATCCAAAGCCCCCTAAATCCAAAATGCTCCAGAAGCTGAAGCTTTCTTTAGCATGATGTCATTGCTCACAATGTATCTGACTTTTGATAATTCAGTTTCCATATTAGGGAAAGTTCAACTAGAGTTAATAGATTTTCACGTAGCAAATAATTACAAATAATCAGAGCACTTACACAGAGCATTTATACAGCGTATTACCTCTGACCCCAAGAGCCGATTCGCTCCACACTGAGAGAGCATTTACACACATGTTCTCCTGTCCCCTGTGCCCTCAGAGCTGATAGAGTGCAACTGTGTAAGTCATACACAGGAAGCATGCATGTACTTGTATGCCTGTTCCTTCTGTCTTCAGAGCCGATACAGTCAAGCCAAATTGAGCATCCATGACCGGACCCTGAAAGTAGCTGCAGTTGTGGAAAGCCTAGAGAGGGAGATGGAGCTATTGTGCCTCACTGGGGTGGAGGACCAACTGCAAGCTGATGTGAGGCCCACACTCGAGATGCTGCGGAATGCAGGAATCAAGGTACAGTCCGCAACCTCTGACTGCCAAAACTGCTTTCTAACTGAGTCAAACTAATGTTTTCTTTGAAATACTGTGCTCCATGGGAGGAGGAGGGTACAAAAGATAGCTTCTTCCTCATTATCTTAGTCATCTAGCTCCAGAAGTCTCCACAATGCCCTACTCCAGACTTCTCTCCGACTCTGTCTCTTTCCTCACTCAAGACAGCATAGCCCTTCTGAATCAGGGCTCTGACCCTGCCCCTCCCCATGACATATGGACTTCCTGGGGATAGTCTTAGGACCCACCAGCTTCTGGCCAGTATGTACAGCCTGGGGTTCACACTCGCCTTGCTGCACATCAGAATTGAACAGAAACCTTCCTGGAGTAGCCCATGTACTCCCCATACCCAGATCACCCAATAAGCATCTGTGGTCCTGGGTGCATTCAGGTGTCCAGACCACATTGTAAGTGGCACTAGTTAGGGAGGAAGTTAGTGTAGGAGAAGCCCAGCTTTGAGTAGGCTTCGAGTTGTTGCTGAATCCTTACATGTTGACTCATCACATGCTGCTCTAGAGCTGGGGTAGACAGAAACCAGTTGTTAGGTAAGGTCATTCAGAAGCTGTTCTCTGTTCAGCTGGCTATGCTTCTGAAGCAGTGTGTCTATTGCTGCAGAGTTAGGAGAGGCCTGCAGCGGTCAGCTGCTTCTGCAGTTCTGCCCAGCCACAAGTGCAGTGCTGGCACCCTTCCTGCAGGGACTGCAGATTCAGGTGCAGAAGTGCTGTTCTCCCTGTACTGCTTGACACCACAGGAGTTCTTCCCTGGCCCCTTGTGCCCACTACATTACTCTCAGGAAGCTGCCTTCTCTCCCAGGACCTCCCTTTGCCCACACAGTGTCCAGCTTCCCAGCTGCTCCATTGTGTAAATTGGCAGTAGGAACACAGTGTTTGCAGGAATCCAGCTGACGTCCCTGTCACGAGTTGTGAGGGTCAGTCCCTTTCCCAGTAGACCTGGCTTCCAGGGTGGCGTTTCTCTGGAGACCTCCTCCCCACCTGCTGTGCCGCAGTCCCCTTCCTCACTCATCTCTTCATGTCTAAATCCAGCCTTCACAGTAGAGTGTTAGTGTGGGGAGCTGCTTTCGTAAGGTTAGGGTTAGGGGTTAGAAGTGGCTGAGTGTTTTAAGGAACCTATGATCTAGTTTATGACTGTGCACGCTGGATTATCAATACTAAGGTAGTAAAGCTCCTTGGTACAGAACTTGAGGTATTTGTAGTAATTCTGTGCTGTAGTGCGTACGACCTGTGTCTGGAAGCCTTGCCCTCTCAGCTCCTCTCCATGTACCACCTGACTGGCCTGCTCTGAAGAAGGGAGTGTCGTGTCCTCAGCCACATCTCACTATGCTTCCTGAGTGACAGGTTGCTCAGCAGCGGCCGTGCACACTGTGGTCACTCGGTTTGTCACAGTGATAGTTCCTAATGAAAGGGTGCTGATGAAAGAGAACAGCCAGGGCTGGTTACACCCCTGGAGTAATCCTTAGGCCATGCAGGGTTTTCTGTCCCCTGCTCCCACAAATGTATCTTTCCACATGATAAAAATTCTTAGAGACTCTGACAATGACAGCATTAGTAATGCAAGGACTGTTTGCTGTGCTGCATAAATACCTGTTTCTTTACTCCTTTACAGTCGGGTCTTCTAAAGCTTTTCCACTCATGAGCCCTCTGCCTGAGAGATTTTGTTACATGACCCTAAGTATATACAGAATAATCTTACAAACCAAACGTTTACTGATTATAAACCATAAAGAAACATATTTTAAAACAGTTCTTTATATGATTTTACCATTCACTAAAGACAAAAGCCAATTTACATACTAATGAGATTAATGTCTTTTATTTTAGTATAAAAATTAGGTCTTAGCTGAATATTTGATACAGCAGTTTGTGTGGAGCATCATCTTCAACAGTTTTCAGAGTTGACCACTATTTTACTTTAAGGTGTGAATGCCATCTTGCATAAATACATAGTGAGGGGAAGGAGCAGAGGTTTGTTTAGGACCACTTCAGAAATTAGGAATTCTGTCCCAATTCCAAGCCAAAATGGGTTGAACTTTTTTTTTTTAATGAAACTCACATCAGCAACTCAAACAGAGATTTTTAAGGTTAAACATTGTAACACAATACAATCCAGACATTTACATACTGAGGAGTGACAGTATTGTTTTCACAATTAAACCATTATGTTTTGGGAACACAAAGAAAGTTTGTACAGTAAACCGCTGCAGTTCATAACATTCAGTAGTCTGGAGTCCTGAGCCCCAGTACTTCAGGCTGCTCCTAGGTGTTGCATGGCGGAGGGTGTGCACATGTTGTGCTCAGAACCCAGGCTGCAGTGCAGTCTTGTGGGGCATCCAGGCAAGTGCTGCCCAGAGCACTGTGGGCTCCTCAGACATTTGCTTTAAATTATGTTTTGGTCATTGCATATTCAGAAACCTTTTTATTGCCTTTTTTTTTTTTTTTTTTTTTTTTTTTTGGTTTTTCGAGACAGGGTTTCTCTGTGTAGCTTTGCGCCTTTCCTGGAACTCACTTGGTAGCCCAGGCTGGCCTCCAACTCACAGAGATCCGCCTGGCTCTGCCTCCCAAGTGCTGGGATTAAAGGCATGCGCCACCACCGCCCGGCCACTTTATTGCCATTTTTTAACAGCAATCCTCCCAAGTAGTTAGTTACGTGACCACGTACGAAATCCTGACCCTCAGTTTAAGCAGCAGGAGTCCGAGTATATGTTTTCACAGTGTGTTTCCATGTGTGTGCAGTTTGTTAATGCTGAAGTAACAGTTTGACACTTCATTTGATACAAGTACATGTTGGCTTGTCTGTGGTCCCTTGGCCTGTTTGAACGTCGCCTCCCAGCTGAAGAACTATAGTGATGTGAAGGTCTGTGTGGTCCTCTGGCTCTATGTACTGCCTCTTCATATCTTAAGGCTTCTGCACAGTCTCAGCTGTGTGTCTGTGCACCACTCTGACTTGTTCTTCCTAAACAAATCAGCACTTTTTTATTGTGGTGCAAAACACACAACCATAGTTGCCTTTTAGCACTTGTAGGTGTGGCAGGCTTTCTCAGACCACCAGCCCCCAAATCATGCCACAGAGACTCATTATTAGTTATGAGTGCTCAGCCTTAGCTTACACTTGTCCCACTAGCTCTTAGAACTTAATTTAACCTGTTTCTCTTCATCTACATTTTGCCTTGGAGCTTTTTACCTTTCTTTCTGTATGTCTTGCTTTTCCTCCTTCTTCTGTGTCTGGCTGGCAGCTGCCTGCCTGGCTGGCCCTGGACATCTCCCTCTCTTTCTCCCTCATTCTCTTCTCTCTGGAGCCTAGATTCCTCCTCCTACTCATTCTCTCTACCCACCAGCCCCGCCTATCCCTCCTCTGCATAGCTATTGGCTGTTCAGTTTTTTATTAGACCAATCAGATGGTGCTATAGGCAGACAAAGCAACATATCTTTACATCGTTAAACAAATGCAGCATAAACAAATGCACCACATCTTTAAATTGTTCAGGTAATATTCTACAGCAGTAGGTACACAGTTGAGTTCATGAAATAAACTCACAATTTTCCACAGCCATTGCTGTTCCCATCTCTATAACTCTGCATCTCCCCAGCCTGAAACTTCCCCACTGAAGTTCTCACTCCTCATCCTATGAATATGGCTTCTCTGGACTCCTCATATATGTGGGATTATGCAATATTTGTCCTTTGTATCTAGCTGATGTCATTCAGCAAAATGACCTTCAGGACCCTGTGTCAGAACTTTCTCTGTTTAAGGATCAGGGAAGTGACCACGTTTCATTTCTCCGTTTGACTCGGTATACTCTTGGCTTGCTTTACCTCAGCCTTATTGTGAAAATCCTGTGAGTGTGGTATACAGACATCTGTGCACAGAAATACTTTAAGGAAATGAAATCATGTTATTGAAGTTCACAAGCTTAAATTGTTTCATAGATTTGGATGCTAACAGGCGATAAACTGGAGACAGCTACCTGCATTGCCAAAAGCTCTCACTTGGTGTCCAGAACTCAAGACATTCATATTTTCAGGCCAGTAAGTACAGTTCTAAATCACTGTGAATTGTTCAATGGCTTTTGTTCATCTGTTTGGTTTTTGTTGTTGTTGTTGTTTTGAGGGGTTTGGGGTTTGGTTTGCTTTGGGGTTTTTCCAAGTTTCTCTATATAGCTCTGGCTGTCTTGGAATTCACTCTGTAGACTAGGCTGGCCTTGAACTCACAGAAATCCACCTGCCTCTGCTTCCCAAGTGCTACGATTAAATGTGTGTGCCACCATACCCAGCTAAATTGTTGAGTGTTTATCTTACCGTTAAAATGTAATTGCTAAATATCTTTTAAAAATCAATGTTGGAGATGTCTTTTTACTCCATAAACACATGCTGAATGGCTTTGAAATGCATCTTGATGGTAAACAAGCTGTAAGTTGTAAAGCATTTTTCTCCTATACATTTCATATTGCTGTTGCTACAGTCATGCTACTCAAAATTTCGGAAAACTGTATGCTGCTTTTTGAACATCCATCCCTATTAGCTGTACAGCAGTTCCTCCTGGAAGACAAGTGCAGACAGAAAGCAGAAGACCAGTCTGCCACCATTTCAGAGTAAAAGCTCTTCTGTAAATAGTGCAAAGAAGATGATAGAAGGATCCGAATTTATGACTTTACTGTACATACTAGTTACGATGAGTTTAATTCAAACAAGAAATAGATGTTCCTTGAGTCATGATTGATGGTGGGCAAGCAGACACCATGTGTCTGTGGCTGTCTGAATAAAGTGCTTGCACCTACAGAAATGGTTATTTCAGTATCATTTACATGTAAATGTATTTTATTTTGAAACATCAGAATCTCAAATTATGCCCTGCAGACTACTATTTGCAATTAAATTATTAATGTTTCTGATAAAACTTCCGATCAATTTTTGTTGACTTTTCAGAGTTATGGCACCACAAATTAAAAATTTCACAATAAAACCTACCTACTTAAAGCTGACTTGGAGATTAATTTGGAGTATGTGAAACTTCATTTATTTCACTCCTATATCATGTCTTTGATGCCCCCTAAAATCTTCACAGAAAGCACATGCAAAGCCAGTGCATTGATTTCTGGCATATTTTCATTCTAAAATTAGTACTTCAAGATTATGGCCAGATTTTACCCTTTTAGACTGCTTATTTCTTTAAACACTAAGCAAAAATGGATGAGATAAGTTGAATCTCATGGCAAAAAGGACAGAAGTGACTTCGTGAAATTACTTTGCATTATTCCACATATTATAAAGAAACGTGTTTAAAGAAACCCCAGTCTATATAATTAAGTTTCTTACCTGGTGTGTGAGAAAGGGAATTCTGACTTAAAATTCTCTAGGGCTATGTTTGTGATGCTATAAGCCAATGATCTTCAACACTGCTCACAATACTCACCTACCCCACCACCGGTTTAATATATCATCTTATAGAAAGTGCTGAAAATCCTTGGTCATTACATTCTTATAAGAATGTTTTTACATCAGCAATAGCCCTTGTATGCCATCATGACCACAAATCAGAAAACAGTCCCTGTTAGAGGTGTAGGTGCACAATTTGTAAGGACCTTGTTACAGGACTTCTGTTCATAGGTTAAGCACCTTTAGGTTCTAAATACAATATCTAAAGGATCCTACTGTGAGTCCCTGAAAATGTCTTACTGGTTTATTGCCTGCATTTTTAATTCATGGTGCTTTTTTTTTTTCCTCCAATGAAGGTCACCAATCGGGGAGAGGCCCATTTGGAGCTGAATGCATTTAGAAGGAAGCACGATTGTGCTCTAGTCATATCTGGGGACTCTCTGGAGGTGAGATGAGTGTGGGTATATATGTGTCTGTCTCCTGTACTAACCATGTACTGCCTGTGTATCTGTCTCTCTGTCTCCAGAGGTCAGACTAGTCTGTAACAGTGTATGTCTTGCTTCTGAGATAGGACTGTCAGTAATGTACCATGTTCTATCTGTCCATCTGTCTTTTAAGACTGATCTCTGAGTAAGTGTGTCTGTCTGTCCTCCCAGGCCATTGAGCCAGAATTTCCTGAATAACACATATTCCTCAGAAGCCCAGCCCCCCTCTCTTGTCATGGCAGTTGTGGGGTTTTTGTTTTGTTTCATTTTGTTTTTCCTGTGTAGCATCAAGACTTCTGAATGGTCAGTCCTAAGAGCATGCTGGCCATGTCTGCCTGATCCTCTGTCCTTTCCTGTTTAGACACTGCTTGAGTTCAGCAGATCAAGGCCCTGGCCTGATTTTTGGTCCCCTGCTCATTGTTAATAGCATCAGCCTCCAGTAGTCATGACAGTTCAGCCTACAGTATTTATTATGTGTTTGTCCAAACCAGTGTTTCCAGGGGTGTGTTTATGGGACACATGGCTACCTGTGTAGAGGTGGTAGGCCTCCAGTTAACCTCTGGCGTTCATCCTTCAGGACACTTCAGAGTGTAGGGGCCTAAAGCGAACTGCAGGAAAAACCCAGGTGGGAGAGGCTACTGGGCCAGTTGTTATTTGTACTTAACTATTATATGTGTGGTTTTTACCTTCCTGGACACATGGTTGAGGTAGCCACTTCCTCCTGTTCTCCCTACTTCTGGTTCTCCTGCCCTAACACACTTAGGATTATGGGCCTCACATTGTGACATCACACAACACTGGTGTGTTTCCAAATCCCAGTATCTGTAGAGCCACACTGCAGTTCTGTTAAGGTTTGGTAAGGTTTGATCCTTGCTGCAATAAGGATTTCAGTCAGTGCTTGCTGACAACTCCCAGCATAGCTGAATTGTGACTTGGGTTGTATCAATGTCTAATGATCATGAGATGATAGTCAGTTTGTTTGTTTGTTTTATTTTAATATGTTCCAAATAGTCTTTTCTATTTGTAAAAGTAGAAAAAAAATTATTTTCTTACTTTCTGATATGTTCCAAAACATCTTGTAAGCAGCTAACCAAAAGCACACCCTTTCTGTGAGATTAAGGTTATATAAACAAGAAATCCAAACCAAAAGAAAAATAAGACACAGAAGTTGAGACAGTTATAGTGTGTGAAAATGAGTGCTGGGAGGCTCCCAAGGCAATCCTCAACTTGACTTTAGACATCTTCTTCCCCTGAACAGAGTGCAGACAGAATGCAGTGGCACAGGCCCTTCTTAGGCAGGCAGGTAGAGGTGGGTTGACAAGAATCCTGGCTAAATTGGAAAAGGAAGTTTTCCACAGCTCCTAGCAGAGCATACACCTGCCACCCTCCATGAAGCTGGCAGTTAGGTCTTTGGTCTTTCGGGACATAAGCACCCTCCTTTTGTTGGTAGCCTTCTGGGCCATATAACTGAAGACCTGCTCTTCCAGTGCCTGTCCTTCATGATGGGAAAAATCTTAGAGTTCCTGGAGAGTGAAAAAGATTCCACCCCTTAGACAGTACTGTGAGATTTGGGGTTTCTCAAGCAAGGTAGGGAAATAAGAACTGGAACTGTCACTTTGGGAAGGCCTTGAATATCTGTTATCATGGATCAAAAACCAAGATCTCCATCAGCCACATGCCTGGGAAGCACTGAAACCAAAATAGGAGTATAGGCTAGAGGGAAGGTGTTTGTATACTGGCTCCAGAGAACACACATCTTTTGGACATATTAGCCTGGCAACTCTTCAGAATGTCCTGTGGCCCCTGACCCTTGCCTCTGCCTGCACCATTCTCCACCCACAATGCACTACCTTTAGGAGACCTTGCACTCTTCCTGCTAGGGACCTGGCCACCCCCGTCCATCTTCTCATCTTGCCCTCCTGCACAACTGAGCAGGTTATGATATAGTTTTGAGGGCATAGTCCCAGATGAGATCCAGAAATCCAAGTCTGCTTACTTGCAGAAGTCTTAGGCTTTCCCACAATTCTGCTTACCTGCTGCTTGAGCCCAGGGTTGTGTGGTGACAGTAGAGTCACAACACTGTCTCCCAGGTCTGCCTGAGGTACTACGAGCATGAACTTGTGGAGCTGGCCTGCCAATGCCCTGCTGTGGTCTGCTGCCGCTGCTCGCCCACCCAGAAGGCCCACATCGTGACCCTGTTGCGCCAGCATACCAGAAAGCGCACCTGTGCCATTGGTGAGCCCAGCACTTCAACCATGCCATAGGTGGGCGGTGGGGCAGTGTGCCGCCTCCCTGTCAACAGTGAAATGTGACAAGCGGCCAGCTTTTCAACATTTACAGGCAAAAGTGTGTTGTCTCTAAAACTGACTTCATCTACATTACAGGAATTTACAGTAGTATAAAAAAGAAAATGAAGCATATAATAGAAAGATGTTTTATTTAATCTCCAACTCTTGGTGCTTCTCAGGTGATGGAGGAAATGATGTGAGCATGATCCAGGCAGCGGACTGTGGGATTGGGATTGAAGGGAAGGTAGGTTTGTGCTTTGTCACACACAGACAGCACATATGCTCCTGTTCAATGCCAAGCCCCAACATAGGAGAGGTCAACAGTCAGTCTGTCCTTTTGGTCCTCAGGCCCAGCCATAGGTTGTTGGTAAACAGCAAGAAATTAGCATCTTTCAGCATCCTTCTTATGCTGGGAGTGTCCTTAGGAACTCTTTCAGGTCCTCTGTGCTTGTGACCCAGGTCCAGTGTCACTAATTCCCCTGCATACCTTTCTTGGGCCTCCGCTAACCCTCAGCTCCTCTCCCCTGCTGCATGTGCTCCCTTCTCTGTGTCGGTGACCCTTTTTCCTGCCAACTAAGCGAGGTTGAGGCTTGTGTTTGTGCCAACCTTGATTGCTCCTTGTATAGTCACCCAAATATAAATACACACAGTAAGACTAGAAAATTGCACAACTTGATTTGGGTTTTTTCTTTGGCTGCTCTGTTCTACTCTCCCTCATGGTAGCTTTGAAAAATCCGAGGTGGATTGTTTTTCCAGATGTGAGGTAACAAAGGTTTGGGGAATTGTCTCGGAGAGGCCTGGGACCATGTGATGAGGTAGGGTGTCCCCATAGCCAGTGCTGTCTCTCCCTTCTTATTTTCTGGGTTGCTGATAGACCAAAGCCTCTCCTTCTTCTGAGCAGAGCTGACATCTGTGCACACGCACAGGTTCTAGTACGGGCCCCTCTACCTCCCACCCTCTCTGGTGCAGATGGATGGAGGCATGCTGGGTGAAGCTGTCACTGCCCCTAGTACTCTTGAGTTCAGACGTACACTAAAACTCAGCTTTGGGTGCAGTCCTCAGTAGGTGGTGTTTCTCAGAGGTTCTTTGTGGTTCTTCAGGAGGGGAAGCAGGCTTCACTGGCAGCGGACTTCTCCATCACACAGTTCAGACACATCGGCAGGCTCCTCATGGTGCATGGGCGGAACAGCTACAAGCGGTCTGCAGCACTCGGCCAGTTTGTCATGCACAGGGGCCTCATCATCTCCACTATGCAGGTAGCAAACCAACACCAGCTTACCACACAGGCAATGGCTGTTCCACTGTCATGGGAGGTGACCACTGGACATATTGGGTATCATTCTATTGTAATGGAGATGGTGTGAATGTGAAGAGCAGCAGCTGTGTCTTTAACTTACGGTGTTCTGTCTTTTAAGGCTGTGTTTTCTTCAGTCTTCTACTTCGCATCTGTTCCGCTGTACCAGGGATTCCTTATGGTTGGGTAAGTGAAGCAGATGTTCTTGGTGCCTCTCAGCTTCAAGTACGTGAGAACTTTTATTTGGAAAAAGACGTATAGAATATTGAGTGATACTCAGGGTGTTCTGAGTAATTCTTGGCACATAAATATTTAAGATGACTAACTGCTGTAAAGTCTTACACTGAGTTTGAAGAAATTTGAAAAACACCTGGACACTTGAGCTTTTTAAGACTGTGCTAAGTTTCTCACTAGATTGTGTTTTCTTGGGGAAGCCATAATTTGTGTCAGGAACCACAGCAGAGCTGAGGCTTTATAAAAGGGCCCCGTAGCATAATGAGAGGGGCAGAACCAAGGGGCGGGCACATGCCAGCACTGCCGTCAGCAGGGGTTGAAGCCGGCAGGCCACAGCTGCAGGCCTCCTGAGCCTGCCCCTGTCCCAGTAGGGATACGACGACATCACCATGAAGGGAACAGGACCAGCCACTAACCGGGAAACGGGATAGAAAGCAGTGGGACGTCTTCTGAGCTTTGGGAAAGACATGGCTAGTCTGTCCCTAGTAGCAAAAAACCCTGCATTTAAAGACAGCCACTGAGAGATGGTAGGCAAGTGCTTCAAAGGTGTAATGTGCCACAATGATGTTGCCCACCAAGTCCGAAAAGAAAGACTCCAAGTAAACAAAGATGAGGATGGTCATCTGCCATCCTCATCCTCAGTTGTTACACGTAGAGATCATATAAATGTGACTGTTAGTGAGTGACCACAGAATAAAAGCTGTCCCCTGCCACTTTCTGTCTGTGCCCATCAAGGCTTGTCATTCACCTCAAACCAGGGCTCCGTCTTATAACCAGAAAGAACCTGGAAAGTGACAGTTGTAGCCCTGCCCTTGGTGTTGCCCTCACTGTTGAAGCATGGAGGTGGCTGTCCTCCTGACATCCATGTTTGGCATGTGAGGACAGAGAGAGGCACCTGGACCTCTGAGTCAGGACCACGCTGGCTCAGACTGAAAAGGATTGACTGGGTGCCGCCCTCCTCTGTGGTCACACAGCACCTTTCTCTGCTGTGGGATAATCCTCTTTACACTGTAAAGATTTGTCACTCAAATTGTTTTAATAAAATGCTGATTGGCCAGTAGCCAGGCCGGAAGTATCGGTGGGGCAACCAAACTAAGAATGCTGGGAAGAAAAAGGGCGGAGTCAGGAGTCACCAGCCAGACCCAGAGGAAGCAAGATGAGAATATTGTACTGAAAAAAGGTACCAAGCCACGTGGCTAAACATAGACAAGAATAATGGGTTAATTTAACTGTAAGAGCTAGTCAGTAATAAGCTTGAGCTACCAACCAAGCATTTATAATTAATATTAAGCCTCCAAGTAAACTATTTAGGAAGCGGCTGATGGGTATTTGGGAGTTGCTGGTGGAACAGAAACTTCTGCCTATATTTCTCCACAGTACTCAGCTGCCCTCCTGGCTGGTAGACAGCAGACAAAGCAAGTTCTTTCACCTGCAAGCTGATATTAGTACATCCTAAGTGCATGGGACAGCTCCCAGAATTGCTAATAACTTAGCCAGAAACAGGGAGGTTAAGGTCTTTGTTAAATGTCATGTCCCATGAGTCATCTGTCCTCTGTCAGTATCAGCTCTCTGCTGTGAATGCTGTGTCCTCTCTGGACTTCCTGCCTTCTTACACCTCACTGCATCATCAAAGCAGAAGGTGTATCTGTGGCTTTGCCTCCACAGCATCATGTCTTCCCACAGCACAGCCACCCTCTTTCAAGACTGTATATCCTGTTGGGCCCACCCAGAGAATCTATGATAATGTCTCGTGGATAAGTCCTTAGCTTAATTATGTGAACTGCCTATATACTAGTTCTGACAAGGAGAATGTGGGTCTCTGGGAAGCCAGTATGTTTCTGATCACGTTGTGGTATAATGAAGAAAAGGAAGGCCTCACATCTCAGAAACAGATGTGTTTGCTTCCCACCATCCTTGGCTATGGCCCTGGGAAATGTACATAATCTCCTGAGCCTGTTTGATCCAACGGGAAATTACAATGAGAAGCTCCAGGTAGTATTGTGGGCTACTTGTAAGTGCTTCGCACAGAGTGCAACAAATGATAGGTATGCAAAAGAAACTAAAGTAAATATGCCTCTGCTGTGTGACTAGAACCTGTCATGGTGACATTCCAGCCCAAAGAAGTGATAGGTAATCTGCACAAAAATTAGGACAAGCTGGGCATAGTGATGCATGTCTATAATAATCCCAGCACTTGTGAGGCTCAGGCAAGACAAGTTGAGGCCAGTTTGGGTATGTAGTGAGTTCCATTCCAGCCTTGGCTACAGAGTAAGACCCTATGTCAAGAAGAGGGCACTGGATGTTTTTACCAGTTTTATTTGTGATAAACCCAAATTGGGAATAACCAAGATGTATTCACACAAATAAGCAAATGGTTCAATGAGTATGGCTTATCCACCATAAGGCACCACTCAGTTGTAAGGAAGGCACTGTGCAGAGCCACAGCCTGGATCTCAGGGCATGGCACAGAGTCTGGAAAGCCATCCCCAAACTTGCCGTCTGCCTGTGTCTCCACAGTAGCCCTAACATAACAGAAAGAATGGGTTAGATATAGGCCTGAGGGCTCCTTGTAGTCAGGGAGACATGGGCATGCTGGTGGGCTGGGTGTTGAGTGTCAGGCAGGACTGCATCGGGCACTAGCGTGGAAAAGGTTAAGATAGCACTGTATTAGATGGCTGCATGTGAGTCTGCAAGGGTCAAAGTTCACTAAGGAAACTGGACCTGTGGTACAGTACTGTGTAATCCTAGCACGCAGGAGGCTGAGGCAGGAGGATCACAAGTTCAAGGCCTGCCTGGGCTTCCTAGGAAGTTTCAGTTTATCCTTGGCTGTGAGAACCCTGTCTCAAAAAATAAAAAGTTTAAAAAGAAAACTCTGGTTTTAAATAGGTGCCCATCTCTCTAAGAGTCTATGATTTATACGACAGACCTGTGCTGGGCTCGGTAGCCAGGCTCAGGGGGGATCTAAATAGGTGCCGCCATGGGAGTTACGTGTGTTTTATCAGATTGTGTTTTCTGGGTTTGGAGACTTGAACCTACCTCTTGAGTCTAGAAACATGGTCACAATTTGTGTCACAGACAACATTCATCAGGCTGATTGGACATGGCCTTCTTGCTTTCCTAGGTATGCCACTATCTACACCATGTTCCCAGTCTTCTCCTTAGTGTTGGACCAAGATGTGAAGCCGGAAATGGCAATTCTCTACCCAGAGTTGTACAAGGACCTCACCAAGGTAAGACCCCAGTGCCAGCCTCATGCAGTGAGAGCACACCAGCGCTGGCCTTTGTGCGTTCCAGCAAAACAGACCACCTCTTCCCTGGATAGCGTACAGCTATGTAGCAAGCATAATAAAACATGTTTTAAAGTACTGTTTTTAAAAAAAAAATCTCAACTCTTTGTAATAGGCATATGATGATACACATAAGATAAGAATTTAATGAGTGTTTTGAACCATCTGTGGAACTTTCATGAATTTAGCAAAGACATCCAAATCTGTGTCTTCAGTCTTACAAAGGACCCTCTCTGCCTGTGGCTCAGCCTGCCTAGCAATGTCACCATGTGAGAAGACCAGCCTCCTTTTACTCAATGCAGAATGTAGCACTCTCCAGCCTCAGATCTCTAAAGTCTGGGACTAAGGGTATCTGTGCATTCCTGGGTCTAGTTGTGAGTTTCAGAATTACACATTGGAAGTGGTTCACAGCATGTCTCTGTCCCGGAGACATGCTCTGTCCTGTGGAGATAGTGCAAAGTATAGTCTGCCTGCAAAGACTGAAGCTGCCACTGTGAAGAGGCCCCGCTCAGCCCAGAACTGCGCTCTTAAGAATAAGCCATTCCTAAGGAGGCTTGAAGTTGGCCATGTGTTACATCAAAGCATATTTTTAAAGCTAAATACCAAGAGGACAAGAGAAGAGGAGTAGCTGAGCCCTGCACATACAACTTGTTGTAACTTTGGAATTTCCTACATGGCTAGCTTTTCCTAAACCAGCACAGAAAACAAAACCCACTAGCCTTCAATTTAATTTAGGTTTTCAGTTGATAACCTGAAATTATCAACTCCAATTTAAAGAAGTATCAATATGATCTAGTGAAGAAATAATTAAATTGGGTGTTCAAGGAATTAGTTGCTAGCCCAGCTGACCATTAGCAGATTAGGATGTATCCTAGCCGACTGCTAACTAATGGACTAGACTGTAATCCAGCTGACTGCTTACTAACAGACAAGACTAGTTCAGCTGACTATTGACTCAACAGGTAAGTGTTAGGTAAAGTCACATTACTTTAGGGGTTTCATGGTATTAGTATAAGAACCAAAATTATAAAACTTAAGCCTCTTAAAAGAGCTATAAAGTATCCATATAATTTTTCAGGTTAAATAAATCTTCATTATTAGAGTATAAAATAGTAAGGTGTAAATGTCAGAAGAAATTATCCCAAATTTATACATAGTACAGCCAGAAGGAGCACTTTGAGTCTGAAATCCTAAAATGAGATGTGATAGGATCAGATAGGGTCATAGAAACAGAAACTATAGGAAGTTATTGCAAATGACTAGTTTAGTAGCTCATTCATTCCTTATCTCCAGATATTCTGCAAATGTTTGCTTAACAAAAGGGAGAAACCAGCTTTTGATACAAGTTTGCCCCCCCCCCTCCCCACCCTTCTGAGCTCTAGGCAGTCTGCATCCCGTTAGAGTTGGGACACTGGAAGTCGTGTTGCTTAGGTTACAGCACTCACTCAGGGGTTTAGAGGGATTCCCAGTAGCAACAGTGAGATGATAGGCAAGCCCAGTCTTCCACAGGCCTTAGAGGAAACATGGCTTTCACCACTTGTAACAATTTAGGCCTTGTAAGGATCCACCCAAAAGCTGTCATTCTTATCTTTATAGTATCTATTATGTTACATCTCTGGTATACTTCAAACCCTTCAAAATCAAAGTCATAGCAAGTGGATTAAGGTGAACTGTCTTGTCATAATCAGAAGGACCATTTTGAAGCTTTTCATTTTTTTCTGAACACTTTGGCAAGACATCCACATGGCTGCTCTTTCTGTCCTTTAATAATCACAGAACGAGAGATGGGCCACCATGTGCCCATGTAAGAGGCACCTGCCAGATCTGAAGGGCATGAGGTGTAGTCCTTGATCCCGATGAGCCTGCATTTTAGCAGCAGAAAAAAAACATGTTTTGTGGTAAATGCTAGGGTGGTAGCAGAGGACAGCAGCATGCAATAAGCCATAACTTGTAACAGTTGCCCACTGCTCATTTATCCAGCAGCCAAGGGGGTACTATGTTCTTCCCAACAAATACCCTGTGACTTGTCACTTTTCCATTGCTATGAAGAGACACCATGACCAAGGCAACTTATAAAAGACAGCACTTAATTGGAGGTTTGCGTACAGTTCAGAGGAACAGTCCATGACCAGCATGGCAGGGAGCATGGCAGCAGTGAGCAGACATGGCGCTGCAGCAGTAGCTGAGAGCCTACACTTGACCCACAAGTAGGAAGCAGAGAGTGAGGGTCTGGGCCTGGCATGGGCTTTTGAAATCTCAAAGGCTGCCCCAGGTGACACTTCATCCCCTCCAACAAGGCCACACCTCCTCCTCCTTCACAAAACTGGTCTACCAGCTAGGGACCAAGCATTCAAATTTGAGTCTTTGGGGACTGTTCTCTTTCAAACCACCACACACTGTTTCCTGCATATACTTGATAACCAGTCGTTCTAGTCAAGAGTGTAAACAGTACCAGCATTACAGATCCACTTTACTGTTGTGATCAGATTTGCCAGTGGTGGACCTAAACATCTGTTGGTCTGTTCTACAGCCCAAGCCATACCTGCCCCTTCTTAGATGTCACCAGGTGTGGTTTAGGCCTTGGAGACAGAGATGTCTGCTATCTGTCTGTTCACTGAGTAATTGATGAATGGATGAGGGAGTAAATCAGTCAACTACATGAAAAGGCAACATTTCCTTTTCCAAAAAATACCAGTTTGCTTTCTGTAGCTGAAGTTTTTCTCTCCAGCTCCCACTAAGCCCCCACAGTCCCACAGTCCACTTATAAAATAATCACTCAGACACTTATATTGCTTACAAACTGTATGGCTGTGGCAGGCTTCTTGCTAACTATTCTTATATCTTAAATCAACCCATTTCTATTCATCTATAAATTGCCATGTGGCTCATGGCTTACCGGTATCTTAACATCTTCTCATGGCGGCGGCTGGTAACGTCTCTCTGCCTCAGCCTTCCTATTCCCAGAATTCTCCTCTCTCCTTGTCCCGCCTATACTTCCTGCCTGGCTACTGGCCAATCAGTGTTTTATTTATTAACCAATCAGAGCAACACATTTAACATACAGAATATCCCACAGCAGCTTTCCATACAGAAAATAATGTATTTGTAACTGAAATACTTCTTGTTCTTTCTTTGGAACGCAGTTATGCTCTGAACTATTAACGTTGCTTCTCTTGAGTTCACTCACTCTCCACAGGGAATTGACGTGCTGGTACCTCCCAGCCCTGCACGTTTCTCCATGTCCTGGGTGGACACATTCTTAGAGAGCTGGTGAGTCTGAGAACAGGGCTAGTGAGGTGGTTCGAAGTCAGCTGAGACAGCGCACACCCTGAGGTACCCCTGGCTGGTTGTGAATTTGCCTCACAGGTCACAGGTTTACATCATTGGCTAATGGCAGAACTAGTTTGTTTTTTAACAAGTTGCCAAGATAGCCATTAAGTAATTGCAAATGGCCCTTCATAGGAACCATGCAACTGTCTAGCCTCTTCTTTTCTATAGAATAGTCTCAAAATGATTCTCTTTTAAAATGTGTCTATGTGCCCTTGTGTAATTTTTTAAAGTAATGCTGAATAAAACCAAAAATTAAAGGCACAGAAGTTTACAAAGAAAAAAATTTTAATTTCTTTTTTAAGTACCATAATTATATTGGAATCTCATAAAAGATAAAAGTATTTTATGTGATTTCTAATTCTAATATACTAGCAACAGTTAGACCCAAAAATAATACCATTTTTTAGCAGTATAAACAGGCAGAGCACTTTACTATAACTCTGATAAAATATACAAACACATGCCCAGGAACTAAGACACACCTTTGAAAGACTTTTAAAATGTGAAGGGTGTTTTTGATTTGGGGACTGAACTTAATGGTGATTAGTGACAAACTGGTTCTAAAATTTAGATGGAATGGCAGGGAAACTTGGCTTTGTGAAACAGCTTGGAAAAGAGCAAGGTTGATTGGCTCACTTTGATATTTCAAGACTTGCTATAAAATAACAGTAAAGGCAGTAGACAGGACAGACACAGGGAAGCGGAGAGGAATCCACACTTCACCTCTGACCATTGAATTCAAGTGGAGGAATGGGTAGTATCAAAAGATGCTGTCGGGACAGCTGGTCGTACTTACTTTCGACCTTTACTCCCCCACTCCACATGTGCACAGGCGCTCAAGTGACCATTGGTGTACATGTAAACTGAGGCCCTTCTGGAAGAAATACAGGACAGAGTAATTCATAACTTGACAAAGAGTTTTTAGACATAGATCAAAACCATTATCCAGAAAGGAAAAAATAAATTGGACTTCATCATAATTTTAAAGTTTTGTTTTATGAATTATATAGTTTGGGAAATGAGAATATGAAGCCACACCATGAACTGGGAGAAAGTATGTTCAAGTTACACTCTGACAAAGGACTTTTATTCATAATATATAAAGAACTCTCAAGATGCAGCAAGAAAAAAAAAAACGGTTTAAAGAGTGAACAAAAGATCTAAACTAACATCACAGTTGATGTACAGTTATCAAGGAAGCCTGTGAAGAATGCTCAGCACTACTTTTCATCTGAGTTACAAACTTAGACCAATCAACTAGCAGTACATGCCAATTAAGAATGGCTAAAATAACTACCCAGGGCTGGTGAAGTCATGGATCTTGGAGGACAACCTGTCACGGCCACTTTACTCCATCATAATGCCTAACTTTATTCTAAGGCCTGTGCACCCACAAATAAGTGTGGCTATCACCCAAAATCAAAGAGTCTTCTTTTTGCAGCACACGGAGACCATTACAGAAAGCTAAACAGGTCAGAATCAGAGATCAGCTGATCATGGAGACCCCAGCCCCAGCAGACACATCCACAACACTACTCCTGCACGTAAGGCTCAGGGACAGCTCAGAAGAGAAAGTAAAGACCAGGAAGTCCACTGTGAGATTGTCTTCTAGAAATGACAAGGAAGCTACCTCACGATACCTCAACAATATGACTGCTTAAACAAGACCTGAACAATAACAATACCAAACAAGGGAAAACCCATGCGGTCCCCCCTCTAAACTAAGAACGACAGGGAGCTAACAACTGCTGGGAGGGGAGGATTAGTCTCTCCCAAGGATGAGCTTTTAATTGGTCATCCAGTAGAAAGTGATCAGCTCTGAAATTATACACACACAAGCAACACCAAATGGACTCGGCAGTCTGTACTTCGTATTGATGCACACATATACAATGAATGTATTTTTATATATATTCAAAGAAAAAGAGGCCGTCAATTGAAGAGGAAGTAAGGGGGTTATGGTAGGGATTGGGAGAAGGAAAATAGACTTAAAAAAAAGAAATGCCAGAGTTCCCAATACTCGTAAACCTACAAGCTGGTGAGGATGTGCACCAACAGGAAGTTCATGGTGGCTTTGTCATAGTTGCCAAGAGCTCCCTGGACCATGGAAGAGATAAGCGTTCTAGTGACCACAAAACAGCAGCAGTGGCACTAATGTGTGGCGGGATGTTGTACAGAAGTGAGAAGGAAAACAGATCATTCACACAATGAGGGTCACAGATGAATCTCAACTGTGTTTTGCTAAGCAAAACTCAACTCCGAGTTACTTTGATTCCATTCCCCTGAGATCTGGAGATGACAGAACCTGAGGGCAAGAACAGATCAGTGGTTGACAAAACTTGAACTGTGGGGTGGCATGATGGGGGCTGCTGTATCTGCTGTTGTGTTGTGGGTACCTCACCATGCACGCCAGAACCTTCAGACTTGCAGAATGGACCTGCTGTGGCTCTGGTAGGAAGCAAAGTTAGTTGAGATGGCCTGGGAGAATACTGTAATGAAAGAGGGAGTCCTGGCACTTCTGAGAAGCCAGAAACATCCTCTGCTGGTACCCAAAGGACAGGTCTGCTCAAGTGTAGTCCTGTGTGCACATCAGTATGCACACCTGTAACCTGCATGTAACCACAGCATGATTCCAGTCCACGTGTGTGTCATAAACATGTCACTGTGAGCCACACATGCGTTCCACACCCAGTGGCACGTTATGCTTTCATGTTAATGATTTTGCTCATCTTGGGGTTGATTAACCCTTTTGCAGAATTCTTTTTTTATTATGTTTTTGGTTCATCTGCAATCAAAGTGTGTAATGTTTTATTGGAAATATATTAGTGGTAACTCCCATTAATGTGCTGTCATTAATAGTTTCTATATGTTGTATAGTTTATTTGGCTTGAGATACATGTATTTCATAGAAAAGGAAACTGAGGCATGCAAATTTAGTCAGAAGCTGAGGATAAAACAAGAGGTGTGTGCTGGGCAAGGCTGACTCTAGATGTCTGTCCAGAGCCTGTGTGCTCTTCACATGTTTACCACATGGACAGAGCCCCTGTTGGGTGGCCTGGTCTTTGATCCTTGAGTGACTGAGCCTGTCATTCAAAGGAGCAGACATTCCATATCAGGAAGAACAGTTTTATAAGCAGCTTGAAGTCCACAGTCAATGAGTTGCTTCCATGGCTAAAATATTGGTACCACAGAATGAGATTCTTTCCCTCACAGATCTGTTTATAAGCATCTGCATCAAGGAACATTTCCTCTGACTATTTAGTGATGGTTTTTAGACCCATTTTATTATGTAGAGACGTATTAATCTGTGGCCTGTATAGAGTCAGCAGTAGTCATACATGCAGATTAGATGTGTGGCCTTAACACCCTGATATGTTTGCAGCCTTAACAAGACACATGGCACAAATGTCCCCATTAACTTCCAGCGTTTAAATTGATCATTTTCTCTCAGTCTCAGTGCATTTCAGAAAATCTGGCTATTGAGTAAATCTCTTTACTTATACAAAACATTAAAGTTAAATTTCCTTTTACATTCCTGAAGTAAAATTAGTCACATGCTTAATTACAGATGAACTTTATGGCTAAAGAAACCTGCTAAAGTTCTTTGCTTTTAAAATGAGTATTAACTTTAATAAATTACAGTATGGTTGAATTCTTCTTGTGCTCATCTGTAGTAAGGATTAGGGCTCAGTCAGCATTTTCACTGATGGACACTTGTAACCAAGGAAACTGCTTAGATGAAAGTTTATTGTTTACAGTTAAAGTACAACTTGAATTACAGTCTGTACATGTACCTGCATGCATGAGTGTGCACCTCATGTGTGTAGATGCCCACAGAGGCCCAGGTATGTTCACATCCCCCGGAGCTGGGGCTCCAGGTGGTTCTGCACTGCCTTGTGTTGGAAGGACATGAAGCTCCCTGAGCTGCCACGCTCTCTCTCCAGCCCTGCAGCACACATCTTCCTACTCATGCACTTCCATCACTAGAAGTCCCCAACATACTTCAGGTCATCGTGGGATCTAGGCTTTGGTGTGTGATTGCTATCTGCATCCCAGAATTGTCTCCTGGGCCCCCATAACAGTCCGACTTTCATTGTGGGCACTTATGCCCACATCTCCTAAAGAAACTCTCTCCCAGGAAAAGGAATATATTAAAGGCAGAACTTTGGACTCTGATTCGCTGACATCACAGGATGCCAGAGGCATGCAAGTAGGAGCTGAAGGAGAGGGCCAGACTCCCCATTCTTGACCTATACATGCAGGCGTCTCCGTAAGGGAGCGGCTCACACCCATCCTACTCTGGGACCTTAGCACTGAGAGTAAGGACAGTGAGCCCTTGACCATGCTTCTTTGTATAGAAGTATCCCAAGCCTGTGAGATTCAGTGGAGGTGACTGAGCAACATCTCATCTCTATTCTATGCTGGGAGCCTGTGCTTAGTTTGAATGGTAAAGCAGAGTACACAGGAAACCATTCCATCTGTCTGTGCTGGACTTATTAATGTGGAAGATTTTCCTGAAAGGAAATTTTCATTCAGTTGGGACAAGTCATAACTGAAATGCCTTCACCATTTTTATTTGGGAGTGGGGAAGTCCAGAGAAAACTGAGAAGTAAATATTTATTTCCAAAAAGTAACAAAATAGAGGTAAAATACTTTCATTACGATCTTTATCTAGTGGTTCAGTTAAATGTTTGTATGTAGATACCAACTTCTGGGTTACTAGGAATCCAAGGACATGACATGGCTGTGGCTTAAGAACTCCACAGATGAGAGGAGAAGGCATATAAGACCCCAACCAACCACAGGCATTCACTACACACCCATGATGCCCACCCAGGCAGCTTCTTCAGGGGACAGCATCACCTGAGGTACCCTTTGTCAGGGTTAGGACAACATATGGGTGGGCCTAGGGCCCTTGAGATGCTCCCAATTGTAGTTGAAGTTTTCCTGTGTCCACCCAGCTCCTGCAGCTGCTCAGACCCAAGTAAACACACAGAGACTTGTATTACTTATAAACTGTATGGCCGTGGCAGGCTTCTTGCTGTCTAGTTCTTATATCTTCAATTAACCCATTTTTATTAATCTATAAGTTGCCATGTGGCTTGTGACTTACCGGTACCTTACATCTTGCTTCTCATGGTGGCGGCGGCTGGCAGTGTCTCCTGACTCAGCCTTCCACTTAGCAGAATTTTCCTGTCTGCTTATCCCACCTGTACTATACTTCCTGCCTGGCTACTGGCCAATCCGCATTTTTTTAATCAGTCAGTCAGAGCAACACATTCACAGCATACAGAAAGACATCCCCAGCACCCAATCCCCTGTCCCTTAGGAATATATAGTCAGGCATGCTTCTCTGCTCTCCTAACTAACTATTCTACTGTCCACCCTAGGGGAGATCCCTTTCCTTCAAGACCTTCCTCATTTGGGTTTTGATCAGTATTTACCAAGGTAAGACGGACCCTGATTTTGCCAGACCAAAAGTGTGTGTGTGTGTGTGTGTGTGTGTCTGTCTGTCTGTCTGTCTGTGTATGTGTGTAGGCAGTACTGTTTTCTATTTTCACCCGCAAATTAAATTTCAACAGTTTTAATTTCTTCAGCAGTGAAGTATTGGCCAGATTGGTATTCCAGCATGTGGATATGTGCAGTGATATTCTAGGGAGAGCTTTTGGTTTTGGAGGTTTTGAATTTAGAGATAGGGTGTCTTGTAGCCCAAGTGGGTTCGGTCAAACTCATTTGTAGCTGAGACTGGTCTTGAACTCCTGATCCTTCTATTTCCACCTTCCAAGTGCTGGGATTACAGGTCTGTGTCATGTGCCCAGTGTGTGTGGTACTAAGGGTCAGGCCCATGACCTCCTTTAGACAAAGCCGGTGCTCTGCCTACTTAGCTGCGTTCCCGAGCCCCAGACTGGTACTTTTTAACTATTGTATGTCAGCTAATCAGAAAACTCTAGTAAGCACTTTTATACTGTGCTGTACAATGGTTTTCTATGAGATAGTGAAAATAATAAGGCTTTGAGATAGATACCTGTTATGTAACTGGAAGCTGTTGCCCTCTGCTAGAGCTCCAGTGAAGGACGAATTACCCGAGCATAACTGGCTGGCAGATCAGAGATCTTGTGTAAGACATACTATGAAATCAACCAGAGGGGAAGTTGGCTTCCTGCAGCTCTTTAAAGTTTATGAACCTCCAGCATTTGGACTGGCCTGTGTGTCCTCACGAAGAGTGTCTCTGCTCCTGGTCCCTGTTGCGTGTGTAAGCCAGCTGGTCCTGTGCTGCCTTCTCTAGCTAGCTTATGCAGTCAGTTCCCAAGCCAGCAAAGAAGCTGCACTGAAAGGCTGCTCTACCCTCCTTCTCCCAGGTGGCATCCTCATGTACGGGGCTCTGGTGCTCTTCGAGGCGGAGTTCGTCCATGTCGTGGCCATCTCCTTCACAGCACTCATCCTGACTGAGCTGCTCATGGTAGCTCTGACTATCAGGACATGGCACTGGCTGATGGTTGTGGCAGAGTTCCTCAGTCTGGGCTGCTATGTTGCCTCACTTGCTTTTCTAAATGAGTATTTTGGTAAGTGCTTGAAGCAAATTAACCTTTTGTTGTTATCTCTTCAGTAGCTCATATTATAGACAAATCCCATAGCAGAAAGTTTCACAACACAGAAGCTGGTTTTTATGGAAAGATAAAAATCTTGCAGTGAAGACCTTCACAGTCTTACTTAGGTTTGTTCCCAATCATTTTCCCTACAAGACCTACAAGAGCTGTGCTATTTATGTTTTCATGGTGGAAGCCACTGACTGCCTCAAGGCAGGCGCTTTTAGAGAGGAGGTCTGGATGGGCATGTGCCACGTGTATTCTACTTCCTTCTGCTGTCTGCAGAAGTTACAGCAGCCCAGCAGCCAGCCAGTTTCCTCATGGTAGCCTTAGGCTCCTCACTGTGTGACGAGGAGTCTTCACCAGCACTCTCTGAGATGGAGTCCAATGCCTGTTGCTTCTAATGCATTCCTTATGCTAGCCCTAGCCCAGCTCACGATGACTTGCCAGATGACTTTGGGATATGGGGCCACTCTGAGCCCAGCTTTCTTAGAAAAAAGGTCCTAAGTGAAGCGTGCTGTGTTTCCTCAGGAGTTGTCCATCTGTGAACTTTGGGATATGGGGCCACTCTGAGCCCAGCTTTCTTAGAAAAAAGGTCCTAAGTGAAGCGTGCTGTGTTTCCTCAGGAGTTGTCCATCTGTGAATCTACACTGCTGTGTCCTCAACGTTCCCAGTACCTCCCATGTCCCTTGACACTGCTGCACCCTCACCTGGCCCACTCTGCTACACACTGATAGGTTTCGTCATTCTTCTTCCCCAGCCAGAGGTTGAGAATGGCAGGAGCCAGGTCACCCAGTGGGGTACCCACTTGCCAGGCTTCAAATAGAGGGTTTGGGCATGCTCCATGTACCCATGGTGTGCGTTCTTATAGCTGCCTGATAGGCAAGCAGTGTGCTTCCTATCCGAAAGGAAAGGCTCCAGGCTTCAGAAAGGAGAAAGCTTTCTGTGTCCCTCTGTGTTCTCCATGTTCACCCATGACAGCAGCAACAAGTGCCATCATGAGCAGTTGTCCTTACAAGTTAGTCACACACCTATGGCCCCTGCACTTAACATGGAGACACTGCGACTTTGGGGTGATGAGTGTGGAGTTTGCACACTGATGAGTAGCAAAACCTCTCTAGGTCGTGGATCAAAGCCACGGTGAGTAAATACAGTTGCTGTAGGCCATCACTCTTTAGACCAGGCAGGGGATGATGCAGATGGGAAGTGGAAAGAGTTAGCTATACATTAAGAGAAACATGAAATATACATATAAAATGCCTATGACTTGTAAGAAAGGGCTTTCAAATGAGAGTGTCAGGTGTGGCAGTGTTCTGAAGTGGACACTCTTAGACACTAGCACAGATTCAGGGAACGTGTCTGGGCATTTGCTTCCATGTTATAGTGACGTAACTTATATTGCGTTCTGTTTAAAAGATTATGTGGCAGCAGGCAATGAAATGAAAGTTTACAACCCCAACCCCAAGTGCATGCATTTCACACTAACATTCTACTGCTCTTGAATGCATTTCTCCAGTAAGTAGCTAACTAACCACTTAATGCCTGAGCCTCTTTCAAGCTTTCCTTCATCTGCTTTATTCATGTTTTCTCTTGGCACAGGTATAGGCAGAGTATCTTTTGGCGCTTTCTTAGGTAGGTAAAGTTATTATTCCCTTCCAGAGTACAGACATTTAGGAAAACAGTGTTGGTGGGCACACTAGGCTAATTCTTTAAAGTTCCAGTACAAACCAGTTTTCCTCTAACTCAGCACTTCTCACCTCACTGAGACCTCGGGAAACCGCCCTGAGCTACCTACCCACATAGTGTGCTCCTGGGTGTTTTCTGGCATCTGGCCCAGCTGTCCTTCCTAAAACAGACTTGCCTGTAAGTGCCAGCTAGAGGCTTTCTCCAGCTGTGCATGTAGGGCCTAGAGCCTAGGCCCTAATGTAAGTCTGTAACTCTAGTGAGCAGACCCTCATCCCAGCTTTAACAGCAGTCTAGGGGACTCTGCAGTTTCTAGACTCTTATGCACAGGTGAGACTTTTCACATGTGTGTTGCCATGAGGACTTTGATGACCTTGTTACCAGCAAAGTGAGCCTGTGTCCTATGTAAATCATGCTAAAGTGTTGTCTACCTGTTAGCCACGTACAATCCCTTCCCAGTGCCAAAAAATGTTCACTGTGTTGAGAGAAGCACAGATTGAACAGGTGTACAGATCAGACAGCTGGGCAGTCAGGACAGTCAAGGTCAAGGGCAGACCTGTGTACATGACCATGATGGAGCCCATGGCTCTGGGAATGCTGAGGGGTTCAGTCTGGGTGGGGTATGATCTTAGGTTCTAGAAGCTCCTGTAGTTGGCTCTCAATCTCTCCTCTACCTCCTCCTACAGATGTTGCCTTCATCACAACTGTGACCTTCTTGTGGAAAGTGTCAGCCATCACTGTGGTCAGCTGCCTTCCACTCTACGTGCTCAAGTACTTGAAGCGAAAGCTGTCCCCTCCCAGCTACTCCAAGCTGTCCTCCTGAGTATGACAAGAGGCCAGGTAGAGACACTCCTGCGCTGGGCAGCATGAGGGACTGGCACTGCTGGTGGGCTGAGGGCTGAGCTCCCCGGCCTTCCTCCCAGTGTCTGTACTGAAGCAGCGTGAACAGCTACTGAAAGGAAGTGATTGCTTCAGCACGGCTGGGCAGGCTTTAGTTCCTGAGCATCCGAAGCCTGATTTCTGCAGTGTCCCAGCACTCGGCTCCTTTCTTTGATGGTGTACTGTAGAAAGCCATTCCTGCTCAGACTGGAGATGCCATGCCTGCACATGCCACTGTGCCTCAGCAGACAGTGGGCCTGCTCGTCCACCCTCTGCCACGGGCACACTCCTCTTCAGATGCAGTTTCGCTTCTCAGTGGACAGTCCACACATAACAAGCCCAATGGCCAAGTGGTGACACTTCTGATATCCTAATTCCGTTGCAGCTATGAATGTAAACCATTCCTCAAGGCACTGCTGTTAGCTGATACATTTTTATATCTGTGAAACCATATCCAAACTGTTTACGTAGAACTCAGCTGTCCTGTGCCACTCACAGCACCACAGTGCTCTGCTTCCTGAGTAGGTGTCCCTATCCACCTGGTCATCATACTCTCAGCACTCGTCTGAGCTCGTGAGGGCAGATCCTCTGTCGAAGGCTGCACTGAGGGCTGATGGGAGTTCCTTGGAGGGATGCTGGGTTAGAGTTCGCCCCATGCATTGTGTGTGTGCAGCTCTGCCACACAGTGGGTCTCGTGACCTCAGCTCTTCACACTGTAAAGCAGGCTGTGGGAGTCTCCTTTGCACTAGTTTTTTGTATATGTTTATGCTCTTCAGCTTGGCTTCCCCTCAAATGCGGGCCCCTAAGACCCCGCGATCTTTGGGGAAGGACAAGCTGTGTGAGTGGAGTACTGAGGATGTCGCCCTAGCAGGCCACAGTCTGGGCAGGACCCTCCGCCTAGGCTCCTGTGAGCACTGCTTTTCAGAGGAGAAACTCTTGGCCTGCAAATAAAGCTTCACCCGTCCCTACAGTGCCTCGACTTGACCGCTTTTGTTAGTAGTAAGGAACCTGCTGGATGCTTAAGCATTCCCTTTCCCAACAGAAGTGCAGTCAGGGAAAGCTGTTTCTTACATCCCCCACAAGGTGTCACTGTTTGTTGTCAGTTCACAGGCGGTTTTCTTCTCCCTTTTGAAAGAGGGAGCCCAGAGGTCATTGACCAACATGTCTGACTGGACTTCATGATGTCCCCACCCCTTCATTGATGCAGCGTGAATTAAGGGTATCGGATTCACAGAAATGCCAAGAGGCCATGAGCTGAGGGCATATTGCTTGGGTCAGGGTGTAGACTGACTGCAGATCACTCACTCACCTGGGAACACACACACACACACACACACACACACACACACACACACACACACACACGGGAAACTAACCAGCGTGGTGGTAAAGAGTTTTGGGCAGCCTCAGAGAACAATATACCATGAGCCTCTGGGGTTCAGCAGCTTTCACACAGTAGTGGGATACAGAGCAGAAGTAGTCAGCCTTTACGTCTTCAGAGGTTGAGATGCATGAAATCCTAGTTAGAGGCTGTGGGAAGCCAATGTGGTTTCTCATCCATGAAGTGAACATAATCTCCCCCTCAGGGTGCCGCTGTCCGGGTCAAATGAGACGACGATGGGAGGAAGCCCTGAGCAGATGCCTGGCACACAGTGACTCAGAAGGTCTGTGTAGCACTGGTCCTTGGCCGGATTGAAGAAAAGGACTGTTTAATAAAGGATCATTAGACCTGATCTAGCTCAGGCCTACAAAATAGCTCTTCAAGTGTCAGGGGAAAAGAGCCACCTTGAGGGGCAGCGTGGTGTCCTGCTGGCTTCTGAGACAACCTTGTTGAGTGTAGTTTTAAATTCTGGAGCTGTGTGGGCACCAGAAATTCTCCTGGACAGGCTTGCCTGCTGTGAGCACTTTCCAGCCCTCACAGGGCGTCTGCAGGCCTGCTCCTCTGCCTTGTGCAAAGAAAGAACCTCTGCACTGTCTAAGGGCGCTGGTCTTGACCTCACTCCCCATTGGAAGCACCAAAGCAGGAAACTTTCACAAGTTCTTCTAGTACACAAAGGCATGTGACAGACATGGTCTTGCTTATTACACGTGAAAAATGGATGTAAGCAAGCTGGCTGGAGAGATAGCAAGTGGACAGACTCCCTGGAAAGATGAAAAGATTCACTCACTCCAAGAAGGAGACAGCATTGGGATCAGAGGATGGAGTGGAAAGAGTACAGAGCAGTAGAGCGGAGTGGAGGGTAGCGCAGGAAAGGCCAGGGAGGCAGACATGGCGGGTGAACAGAGGGAAGAGTGAGCTGTGGCCAAGTGGGAAGGTGCATGGGTAGGCAGCCCGATAGATAGTGGTTAAATGAGTGGATAGGTCAGTGTGGGGGCGGGGATGGATGGATGGGCGGGTGGGTGGGTGGGTGGTGTGCCCAGTTGGTGAATAAGTGAGGAAGCAGACAGCTGGATAATGTATTGATAAAGAAATGAGTATAGACGGGTGGGTGGGTGGATGCTGGTGATGAGTGGCCAGGTGGGCGGGTAAACTTAGATGGCCACATAACATTTCAGCCTAGGACCACCATGCTTTTTCTTCTAACAGTTGTGAAGCAGAGAGGGCCTCGCTGTGTTCCCACAGAACCATAACATTGTTAAAGTGGCCACTGGTTCTTTCCTGTGGTGCTCAGAGCCCAGCAAAGAGGCTATAGTAGAAAGACTCAAGAGTAGCCGAGCAAGCCAATTGCTGCCCTACCTCTGAGGGAGGCCTGGGAACCTGTTCTCATGGGCAGCTCCAAGCATGATAAGTGTACCAGAGGCCTTAGTCAAAAGACAGCTGACCCAGCTAGACAAAAAGCAAAACTCACTACATCCTAGACTGAGACACAGTGGGCTGAAAGCAAATGTACGGGACGGCCACAGTGTGCTAACAAGAGGTATCATGAAGCCAGGTGGCCATGGCAGTATCATTCCCAGTAGACTGCAAAATAAAAAATATCCCTTAGGCCAAAGAGAACATTTGATGGAAATTCTGCTGAGGTGAAGTGGATACATGAAAGAACACTCTGGTCTCAGTAGACCAGTTGCCTTCCTAAGCATAGCTAGCTTATTATTTTCATTTTTTTAAGATTCTTTTTCTCTGTGCATACATGTAGTGTGTGTGGTGTATGTACATGTATGTATAAGCAGGTATGCACGCCCATACATATGTGGAGACCAGAATGGGACGTCAGGTGGCCTGCTCTATCATTCCCTGCCTTACTCCCTTGAGACCAGATCTTTCCCTTAACCTGGGGCGAGGCTGGTACCCAGCATGCCCCAACGATCCCGCCATCTGCCTCACAGCACTGGGGTCGCAGGTGCAAACAGCCACACCTAGATCTGTATGTAGGTGTTACAGACGTGAACTAAGTTCGTGCTTACATAGCAAGTGTTGTTACCTACTAAAGCATCTCCTCACCTCTGTGATTGGCATCTGTACCACTGTCGGTAACAGCAAGCCTGGAAGGAGAGAAACCACGGTGATGCTGTCAGCCCATCGCGATAGCCGGGCACCCAACCACTGCAGAAAGCACCGCAGAGTGGCAGGTGCTGACTCGGGGACAGCCCCAAAGAAGCCCAAAGCCAGATTCAAGGAGGCATGATTCCAACACTTAGGAGGCTGAGGCAGGAGGATTGTAAATTTGAGGACATAACAAGGCCCTGTTTCACAAATCAAAGCAAAAATCAAACAGCCTGTTTATAAGAAGGCGGAAGAAGGGACTGGCTAGAGAAATTCTAAACTATTTTCAACGTAATGAAAATGTCAAGATTTGAGAGACACGGTCAGAGCCATGCTTGAGGGATGGATAGGTCCAAATGCTTACATGAGAGGGGAAGTCTAAAATCAAGACTTCATTTCTGGGAAACTAGGGGGAAATAGCAAAGCAGGAAGCAAAATAATATAATAATAATAATAATAATAATAATAATAATAATAATAATAATAATAACGTCAGCAAAGAAAGGTTCCTACTGGAGGCAATAATCCCAGAAGCCAGCTCTGAAGATCAGCTGGAGCCCCCACCCCACCCCACCCCATGTGCCATGCCCCCACATGCTGAGGAGAAAAGAGACTAAATCTCTGTGCTTTGGTTCCATGATGAGACAGAAGAGCAGGTTAGTGTAAAAACATACCTGAGAAAATCAGGAAAGTGAAAAGGCTCATTGGGTCCATGGTTTCTGGGTGTCAGCCCATAGTCCAGAGAAGCAGAGAATCACATCAGGGACTGTGCGCTGGATCAAAGCTGCACTCTTGGAATGGACAGGAAGCTGAGAGGTACAGGAAGGGACCAGGGCTCCCATGTCCCCTTCCTTCTGGGCACACCCCTAGTGGCCTAAGCCCCTCCCTTTAGGCCCCATCTCTGACTAGGTCGCATACTTCCCCACACACCATCTCCTGGAAACCAAACCTCAACACCTGAGTCTTTGGCGGGAACCCTGCAGTAACATTCTTGGGGCTTGGAGGGTGGGGAGCCGAACATTCTGTGGCAGGCAGTAGCAGCACTATAGCCCATCATTTCTGCTCCTCACTGTACATGGTAGACAGGGGAGGGGTCTTCCCCACAGCTTACAGTTTTTTACTTCCTATGAATGTATATTCAAAATACAAAGTTTTAAAAACAACAAAGATCTGCTGAAGCCTGAGAGACCTTCTGTGGAGTGGTCAAATCAGACACACCCTGGGCCGAGCGTGGGACGTGAGCTCAGGCCTGGGCAGCAGCCCTTCAGATTCCTCTGGTTTTTCTGGAAGGAAAGCCAGTTGGCAAGGCCAGTCAACTGCAAGCAGATCTGTGAGAGGCAGCGATGCGTGGCTTGTGGACAGCTCCCGTGTGGGCCAGTACCTGAGACCCAGCCCAGATGGGAAGGACCTGCGTGGGCCAGGGGTCAAGAGGCCACAGGTCCATGTCTTAGGAAATGCCTGCCTGCCAAAGTTTCTGGCCTTGTGTTGCCACGGAACAGGACTCCCCAGGGTTGCAGAGGGTGCAGTAGGTACCAGGAGGGAAGGCTGCCAACCTGTCACTCCCACTGCTCGGTGGTTACTTTTTCAGTCCCACCGCTCTCCTGCGGAATGTTCTTGGACCCTATGAGGATGTTGTCCTTACGCATCCTCTTGCCCCAGCACATCTGGAGTCTGGCACCTCCTGCTGCTGGCACCCTTGAGGGTGGGACTGGCCTTGCAAGCCTTCATGCCTCAGAACAGCAGCATGGTACCACAGGCATGCTCGGAGAGTGCAGTATCAATAACTAAGGCACAGAGAACTTTAAGGGTTGGGGGGGGGGGGGACTGAACTGACCTTGCAGGCAAGGGTGGTACATGTGTGGACCTGGCTGTGCCTAGCACACTGCTTCTCAAGCCACAGGGCCACATCCATGTAGGTCCCTAAATCATGCTTGCTAGTACATCTAGGCCCATATAGAACACCTAAAGGGAGTGGGATGGGACGAGGTCATAGAGCTGGACATAGACAAGCACCTTTGTCCCCAACGCTGGGTCTGCACCCTGCAGCCCCCAAGTTTTCCCAACCAGGGGCTCCACTGGGTACCAATCAACCCTGGCCTCTCCACCCTTCTCATGCAAGATTGGCTGGCTTCACATCCTCATATAAAAGCTGCCCACCTACAAATGTAACTGCACAACCATGCCAAGCCCTACATTCTCCCTTCAGCTTGTAAGTGTCCGCAGGATTTGGCTGAAGCCTCAATGGGATATGATCTGTTCAGCTCTGCCTACTCCCCTCTGCCCTGCGTTTGGGCATCGGTCAGTGACTTGACAGAGTGGAATATGAGTCTGGGAAGGACCCTGGAGGGACAGTGTCCAGCTCTAGATTCCAGTCAGGCACATGACACCAACCTGTGTCATCACACAGTGTCTTTCAGCGGTACGTAGATGTCAGGTTATAAAACGTTGCCTCCCACCAACCACTGTGCCTCCCTCAGTCTGCACTGGCACCTCTGAGTATGGATGTCATTCCAGATCATCCCAGGAGGGGGCAATAGAAACCAAGAAACGGTGCTTCCGAGTTGCTCCGGATGCCCAGGCTCTGGTCGGGTTAGTTAGCTGATGAACAGAATGAGCACTCCCTCGATGCCACGTCTTCATGGGGCCCAACAAGGGCTCCTGGCTTTGTTATGACAGAGAAGCATGCTGCTGCTCACAGACACTTGTTTGCGGATGGTGTCTGGTTTTGCCCAAGTGGGAAGCCTAGTTCCCTTTGCAATGGGGCCCCAGAGTCTGAGTTCCAAGTGCTTGGTCCTTGTGGGAAAAGTTTGAGGGATACAACCCAGGGCCTGGGCCTTGAGGATTCATCTGGGAGGTCCTGTATACCTGTGGAGCCAGGGGGTCTCGGGAGGGCGGGGAGGGCTGAGATCTCCCCTTCCATTATGCTGATCCTGAACACAGCATTATCGACAGAATCTTTCCGAATCCTGTCACTGTGGCTTGGACCCAGAAAAGAACTAGGCATCCTTCAGTTACACTTTGAGTATTCCAGAGTGTCTCTGCTGCCGGCTGCTTCCCACCCTGCATCTCAGACAGCACTGTGCCCAGCACATTTTAGCAGTTGGTATGCTCCCTACAGGCCCAGGGTGAACTGTGACCTTAACCTAGATGCGCATACAGATATGTGTGGGCAGCTTTGCAAGTATGGAGTTCAGCAGCAAGTGTCTGAGGTCTTCCAGAGCCCACCCTCAAGGGGAAAGATACCATGGGTACCACTTCCCTCTGGAGGGGGGAGAATGAGGCCTTAAGAATCGAACATTCATGCAAGTATCTGGGCTTTTATGTGAAAATGGAGTTGAAACATTGCCTATTGATGTGCCCATGATTTGAGAAGCCCAGTGGTGCTGGCATCCCAGCTAGGGTGTCGTCCATACCCAAGGGTCATCCAGCTGCTCCCAACCAGCAGCCCTTTCTTGACCTAAGGCTGAGTGACTGTGACTCAGTTTCTCCCTGAGAAGAACAGCCTGTTATTATTGAAGATATGGACTATGAACAGGGCTTTCTGAACATGTGGAGGGCTGTGTGTCAGAGCAACCTTGGGCTCTCCTGGAGAAGTGGCTGTACTTCTATGTCCTTAACCTGGAGGCACCGAGTTGCCCTGCCAGGACCTGCTGCCGTTGGTCTGCACTCAATTATTCTGCTAAGACCTGCTGATCCCAACATTCATTTTTTGAAGCCATTTTCTGGGTAAAGTGCCCACAACACTAGGAACTCTCCGCCTCGCCCCATGAGCCCTAGAGATGGGTGTGCCCCTCCCCCAAGTCTGGAAGTAAAGTACAAAGAATATTCAAACAGTAGGACCTGCCCTACCTGCCCTGACCCCTCTACCCGCCTGCAGCTCAGGCCCCTCACATGTAGGTCAAGTTCTGCACAGGAGATTAACCTGGGTCACGAAAAGGTTGTGGACCATTGCCTTTCAATTATGCATCTGACTCCCACATCCTCAGGGTGCTGTTAATTGTTGGTATTTCTCTTTCTGTAAAGAGTCCTTTGTAGTTCTTCAAGGTTGTGAAGCTAACATTACCTGCTGTAGGTCTGTGGGAGAAAGCGCTACTAGCTATCTTAATTTCGGTGACTAATGGTGTGTTCATATCCCTCATGCAGAGTTTCCCAGGGCCAGCCCCTTTCTATTCATACCATACATGTAGAGCTTCCCAGAGCCAGCCCCTTCATATTCCTGTCATACATAAAAACTTCCCAAGACAAACCCTTCATATTTATATCAGACATGCAGAACTTCCCAGGACCAGCCCCTTAATATTCATTTCATACATGTAAAGGTTCCCAGAATGAGCCCCTTCATACATCATGCATGCAAAACTTCCCAGGACATGTCCCTTTATAATCACATTATACATGCAGAGCTTCCTAGGACCAAGAGAACAAAATACTAGTGTGGAGATAGATGGTATGTTAGAGACAAGGAGCGAGAGGAAGATGTTCCAGAGATGGACTAGGGACTGATCTTCAGCTAGAATTGGGAGGCTGTGCCAAGGGCAAACTTATAAAGCTGTAAAATACCTAGGCACAATGGAACAGGCCACCAGGGAGCCTGGGAGGCAGAAATGGGGAGAGGGGTATCCTGGGAGGCATACTGGGTCTCCTGACACAGCACACTGAAACTGAGGAATGGCATGTCGAGAACCCCTTCTCAGGGCTGTCTGCTGACATCCTGCCTATGGACCACTTGAACACTCAGTAACACAGCTACTGCCTGTCATAACCCCAGGGCCAACTTAGCCTCTCTCGAGGATCTGCTCTCCGCCACTACCTTTGGGTTCTCCCTGCTCCTCATCCTCCTTCACAGACCACCTACAGGCTCTCAAACTCTCTCACCCTTGAGATGCACCAGCCTGAATGCCCTCAGCTCAGAAAAGAAACTCATGCCATTTTCAGAGCCTGCAGCTCAGATGCCCACACGAGTAGTCCTTGGGAGAAAGATGGGCATCATAACCACGAAGGAGACGCAGTCCCTACTGGGCAGCTTGCCCACTCAAGAGCCAGGATCTCTAAGGGGCTCTGGTCCCACCAGTTAGCAGGGCCCTCAGTGCTACCTGCTGCTGTCATTGGCCATGTTCTTATACCTGGCTTCACACCCCAGAACCCCAGGAGACCTGCCCCACCCCCCGACACCCCATTAGTACTGAAACTGTAGCGGAACACACTGCCTGCTCTCAGGCCCTCTGTGAAGACCAAATGTGAGAACACAATGGCATGAGGGCCAGAGCCCTCGCCAGGGGCTTAAGAGGTGACCAAGCACCACTCGTGGGGTACAGGGCATTGGTAGGCTGTATAGGAGAGGGAAGAAGAGAAAAATGAAACCAAGCATGTAACAAGGAGACACAGAGGGACTAGAAGGTTAGCGGGTCATTGTGGCATGTGTCTGTGGTTACCGCTGCTCGAGAGGCTGAGGCAGGAGGATCATTTGAGCCCAAGAGTTCAAGGACAGTCTGGGCAATGCAACCAGATACGGTCTGAGAAAGGACAAGAAAGATAAAGAGGAAAGGGAGGAGAAAGAGAAAAAAAGAAAAGAGGGGGGAAAGAGGGAGTCCAGGAATGAAGGGGAGGGGGAGGGAGAGGGAGGGAGAGGGAGGGAGAGGGAGGGAGGAGGGCGGGAGGGACTGGAAGCAAGCAAATGGACGTTCTATTTAGCCTTTGAAAAGGTGGGGCCACCCTGGCACATGCTGCAACATGGTGGAACTCAAGGGCATTTGCTAAGTGACACAAGCCTGACAGGACAGGTAAGGCAGGGTTCCGTTTCTTTACAAAAATATGCATTGTTTTTATTGTGTGTAAGAGTGTTTTACTTGCATGCATATGTGTGCTGCGTGTGTGCCTGGTGCCTGCAGAGGTCAGAAGAGGGCACTGGATCCCCTGCAACTGGAGTTAAGGGTGTTTGTAAGCCACTATGTAGATACTGAGAACAGAAACTGGGTCCTCTGGATGAGGTAATCCCCCATACCCAGTGTGGAGCCCTCTTTCCAGGCCTCCAGCCCCCAGGATTCCATTTCTCTGGAGCCCTAGAGTGCCAAGTCCTTGAGACAGCTGTAGAGTGCCAGGAGTCCAGCATGGACACAATGGGGAGGTCTCAGTTTGGAAAGACAAAAAGTCACACATCAATCATGGAGTACACACATGCTTAAAATGGGCTTCAGTGGGCCTGGGGAGATGGGTCAGTGGGGCAAGTCACTGTCATACAAACCTCAGGACCTGAGTTCAGCACCCCGGGATCCATAGCTGGGCACAGTGGTGCATCTGTGATCCTAATATTCCTACAGCAGGATGGGGGTGGACAGGAGAGTCCCCAGAGGCCTGAGGGCCAGCAAGCCAGGAGTATGCAGCGATGACAAAGGCCAGGATGGACACACCTGACGTTGTTCTGTGACCACACACACACACACACACACACACACACACACACACACACACCCATGGGCATGGGGATACCTGCATACATTCACACACAAAAAAACTTATTTTTAAATAGGTCAAAATAGTCAATTTCATGTTATGTTTATTTTTTAACAGTTTTGAAAAAAGTAAAACTCTGTTTAAAAAGACTTTCTGGAGAGAGATTAAGCCCCGGGGAAAGCCCCCAGGCTCAGAGGGGACGGCCTGGGCATGCTGTGTTGGTAACTCGAAGCCTTACTGTGGAGCGACTTATGTTCATTTACACTCTGGCAGGATGCCACTTCCTGTTTCCAAGAAGAAATAAAGAGCTGAGCAGACTTATAAAAAGCACCACATCTTCTTGGACATCAAACGGCCCCACACAACCTCTTGATGGGCTGGGTGTAAATGAAGCAGAGACACATGGATTAAATTCCCCTTGCAATTTACTCCAGTTTAAAAATTAATGGAAAAAGTGCCTGGCAAAACTTGTTTAGAGCTTTATTGAACCAAAACAGTTTAAAAATAGTTTGGGAAGCTGGGCCTGCACTGGGTGGATGGAGCTGCGTCTCGCCAGGCTGAGGGGCTCCCGGGGCAGCAGGAGCCACACGCTCTGCAGTGGAGAAAACTGCCACCCATGAGAAATGAAAGCAGTCATTTGATATCAGAAAAGGAGAAGAAAAAGTGCAGCCTCATTACCTAAGGCTGGGGGCAAAGTGGCTCACTGTGGGTTACAGCTTAATTAAAATATTCCAGAAAAGTGAACGTTTGAAGAAGGCCACAATGCTGCCATCAGAAAACTGTTGTTTCTCATTATAGACGTTTTGCCATTTAAAAAAAAAAAAACAAAAAACAAAAAACAAAAAACAAAAAACAAAAAACAAAAAAAAAAACGCTGTCAGTTTGAAAGGGACAGACCTGAAAACAAAGGGCGACACTGTGGGCTAGGAAGTGACTCCAGGAGACCCTGCCTGCCTAGAGGGAGAAACAGGCCTTCTCGTGCCGGTCTCTGCTTGTGGCCACTTCTTGTCCCCTACAGAGTGGAGCAAGCCAGACCAGGGTGACAGTGGCAGGTCAGACTGCTTACAGACCAAGCTGGGCACAGCGTGTGAGGTCATCTCCAACCTCTAGCTACCTTTGCTGACCTGGCCAGCAGGACCTTCAGGTGCAGACACCGCTCTGTCCGAAGCCTGCTAGGAAGCACGCACGAATTTAGCCAGCCTGCCCAGTGCACACTTGCACACCTGTTTTCCCAGAGACATCGTCTTGAAGGGAGTGTTTCTCCTGCTCGGCATGTCAGCAAGGCTGTACCGGTGTCTCACTCCATCACCATGTTCTTCCTTCCTGGTTGGAGGGGTGTGTGCTTTCGGATACCCCTCCGAAGCCATTCTTTTCATCCATGGGGAGGAAGAAGAGATACTGGCCAGCCACATCTAGTGGCCACTGTCACCCAAGCCATGGCCCTGGAGTTCTTGTAGGCTCCCAATAGATGTAAGAAGGAGGATCCCAAATCAGACTGGACTGAGTCCAAAAGGGAAGTGATTCTGCCACACAGGTGAGACGTTCTGGGGCAGGTTTCTATGGATGCTAGAGCCAGGGCTCAGCCTGGTCTCAGATTCTGACCCTGAACTGGGTCCCACATTGATTGAGTGACTTCCTCAGACTGGGGTGGACAATCTGGAGCTTGAGTCTCTGCAGCCTCTCTTAGGGAGGAACACTGAGTGGCTGGTTTCTCCCAGGCATCCATCCACCTTGGGCCAGGGCAGGTAGTGAGCATTGGGCAGGTAACGACCCACGTAGAACTGGGACCTTCCTCCAGCAAACATCATAGGATGGGTCATGCCGCACTGGGCAGGACTGGCCGGGCTGCTGTACCCGTTGGGGGCACTGTCCCAGAAGGAATGTCACCCATTCTCTCCACAGTAGATGTTTTGGAAGAGAGCTGAAGGGGATAGTCCCTCAGCCCCCAGGAGAAGGAAACTAGCATTCAAGGATATGAACATGTGGCATGATATGACACTGTGTTCAAATACCTGAGTGTGGTGGCTATTTTTGTTTGTTAACTTGACTACATCTGGAATTAACTAAAGCCTAAGCAGTTAGGTACACCTGTGATGGATTTTTTTTTTTCTTAATTAAATCATTTGAAGTGGGAACCCTGACTAATACAGAGTTGGGTAGGGTTCTACAGAACTTACAGAATAAAGAGGGTTTATTAGAATGGCTGGCAGGCAGTGGTCCAGCTAGTCCAACAATGGCTGTCTACCAATGGGAGTTCCAAGAACCCAGGAGTTGTTCAGTCCAAGAGGCTGGATATGTCAGTCGGTCTTCAGTATATGACAGAATCCTGAAGACAAAGGCTCTAATACCAGTGGAGGAAAGGATTTGCCAGTGAGAGCAAGCAGCAAAGAGAGCAAGTGTCCTTCTTCTGTGTCTTTTAATATAGGCTGCCAGCAGAAGGTGCGGCCCAGATTAAAGGTGGATCTTCCCACTTCAAAAGATCCAGATTAAAAGTGGGTCTTCCCTGCTGAGCATGGTGGTGCATACCTTTAATCCCAGCACTCGGGAGGCAGTGGCAGGCTGAGCTCTCTGTGGGTTCTGGGCTACAGCCAGAGCTACATAGTGAGACCCTGTCTTAAAAAATAAAAATAGCCGGGCGGTGGTGGTGCACGCCTTTAATCCCAGCACTCGGGAGGCAGAGCCAGGACGATCTCTGTGAGTTCAAGGCCAGCCTGGTCTACAGAGTGAGTTCCAGGAAAGGTGCAAAGCTACACAGAGAAACCTTGTCTCAAAAAAAACCAAAAAATCGAAATAATTTAAAAAAAAATAGAAATAAAAAGTGTGCCTTTCCACTTTAAATGATTTAATTAAGAAAAAAATCCCTCACAGGTGTGCCTAGCCCATTTGGGTTTTAGTTAATTCCAGAGATAGTCACGTTGACAACCAAGAATGGCCACCACACTGAGGCAGGCCACTTTAGAGAGGAAGGAAGATCACTTCTGCTCACAGTTCTAGAAAGTCCAGGGTCCTGTGTGATGGACCAAGGCACACAGGGCAATGCCTAAGGAGAGACACGGAGCAGATGTGTCGGTTCTGGGGTCTCACATAGTCACCAGAGTCCCGGTGTGGGTGTGGTTCCACCCAACAGTCTTAGCTGGCCCTAGTCACCACACAGAGGTCTCATCTCTAAACATCATGGCCAGATGTACTTTCTCCACCCTACTAATGCCACACCGCAGGATGAAGTTTCAACACTGAGCCCCTGGGGAGCACTCAGACCATGGCCAAGCTAAAGTACCTGACATTCTGAAGGGACAAATACCAGGGACCACAGTCTAGCCTTAAATGGGTAGAAAGTTATTTGCATAGGCCAGAAGTTAAAAAATCAAGGTGTCAGCGAGGCCAAGCTCCCTGAGGCCTGGGTGAGGAGGATGGGGGCGCCTGCCTCTTCCAGTCTGGATGGACTTCCTGTATCCTCTGCACCCCTTGGCTGGCAGAGTGTCTCCCCAGCTCTGCCTTTTTTCCTCACATGTTGTTTGCCTTATACGTGCCATGGTGTCCTCTTCTGAGAAGTTCTGGGTTGAGAACTCCCGTGACTTCAACTTAGCCGCCTCTGTATGACCTCTCATATCCAAATAAGCTCCCGTGCGCAGGTGCCAGGGGTCAGCCCTGCAAGGCACATTCAGAGGATGAAGTTGAACCCAGAGCTAAGATGTATCGAGTCCTCCAGAGTGTTGTGCCATGTGTCCTTCACAGTGCCCTGTGAGGCGGAGCCTGTTAGCCTGGCACTACAGGTAGATGGGGAACAAACCTCAAAGGCACCGGCTCCCAGCAGGAGGAGGATGAGCTGTGCTTACCCATCCCCAGGGAATTGGTGAAATTACTTTTAAACCCCTATTTAAAGTCTCTGGAAAGGAACTGACACCCCCAAAGTCTCTAAAACGGACCCAGGGGCAAACAGCAAATGAAGAAGCATCTGTGGAGAAAACCCTGTGGGGACTTTAATGAGAGAGTGGGCATCTGTGGCCTCCCAACAGCCCCTCCCCCACACACTTCATCCACAACTGCCGAAGACCCCCTGTCTCTTGGCTTTGGAAAAGTGGTGCATTGTCTCTGAATGGCTGCTCTGGTCTGCCAAGACGGGGGCCGCTTCTGCCCAAGCCAACGGCAGGCAGGCTGCTCCTCAGTGTGGAAAGCTGGGGAGGTAGAGGGTTTTGTCGCCTCAGCCCAGGATGCAGTGGACCCAGGAGAGGAGCAGCAACAGTGACAGGATGGGAGAAGGGTCATCACACGCCAAGCTCCTAGAGAGGGTGTGATTCTAGATGGAAGTCTGTCGCCATCCCCACCCTGGCTCTCCTCCCCGGCTCACCTCTGCCTTGGGAGAGATGGCTGCTGTCTTTTCCCAGAGCGACTGGCTTCCACAGGCAGCGCAACTTGGTGAAGCTCACACCTGAAGCTGCTCTGGAGAGAGCCAGGGAGCCTGGGAGCAGAAATGCATAGTCTGGAGTTCAGGATGGCTAGTTGTCAAGAGAGAACCAGAGAAAGCCGCTGCGGAGGAGGCCTCCCTGGGGTCAGCGTGGCAGCAAGTGCAGCTCCAGAAAGGAGGCACAGTGTAATGATAGCTCATTTGTGGAGCAGCTTACACCCCAGAACATAGCTGAAAAAAGACACCCCAATCCAATGCCTGTCGAAAGAATACAATGGGAATACAGTCTGAGAGAACGGGGTCTCGCTTCAGACCATGTCAGGCAGGTGAATAACCCCTGATTCTGAGGAGAAGCAACTGAGTCTTGAAGATGATGAAACAGCATGTCCGAAGGGAACTGAGGAAAACTTGTCATCTACCCCGGTACTCAACAAAGATTACTTCAAAGTCTAAGACGAATCCAATACTTTCCCAGAGAAACAAAAACCAAGAATACGCCACTAGCCAAAGGAACCTCCTTGCAAGAAATGCAAGGTGCTCTTCAGGCAACAGCAAGAATGCCTGGACAGCAACCTGCATCTGCACCAAGTGGCAGAGTGCAGGAGGCAATCCCATGATTTTACAAGCCAATATAAAGGCATGTTTCCTTTTATTATCACAACTCATTTAAAAAACAATCACATAAAATAACATGTATATAATGTAGTGTTCTGCCCATCACTTACAGAAATGTAACCCAGGTGTGATATATTTGCCAATAACAACACAAAGTGTCTTAAGTGACTGCAGATGGTAAAGGAACAATTCCCACAATGTACTACGAGGTTTGTCACTTCACGTGTCTGTAATGGTGTAGCACGTCACACCATCGGGGGCCATGGGAGGACCACAGAGAAGTGATGTTTCTGTGTGTCACCACAAGAGTCAGGAGAAACCCAAGGCCCCCACCCCCACCCCCGGGAGGTTACATGTAGGTGCGAACACAAGAGCGGCCTCTCAGGGATGCTGCAAACTAGGGAAGCACTTCGCACCAAGAGCATCCTGTAATGCGAAGAAAGCAGTGAAGGACAGAAGAGAGGGACGCGGAGAAAGCAGGAATCCAAAGTGAAACTCAGCCTTATCAGCTAAAACATGAAACGTGAGCAGATTAACACTCCAGTCAATCGGGACAGCCGCTGCCAGACTGGACAGCAAAACATACAACTTCGTGTTGTCCTCGGGAGAGACACTTTAGGTGGAGAAGTACACACTCACTACCAGGATGGAAAACACACAACATGCCAAAGCTGGAGTGGCTATACTATTGTTGAGTCAGAGACCTTCAGAGGTGGGGCAGGTTAACTCCAGTCTCAGGAAAGGGGTGAGTGGGACTCAGAACGGCTTCAGGGAGGAGGTCCCTTGTGGCCACTACAGGCAAAGGATGTGAAAAGTAAAGAACACTAGATATCAAGCGAAGCAGTCTGGCGTTGATCTTGATTTCTTGGGCACATGCCCTGGGAGGGGTTGCTGATTGATTGATTGATTGATTGATTGATCGATCATGGTTTTTTCCTTTGTTTTGTTTTGTTTTTAGGGCTGTGTCAATTTCTCACCAGAAACTGAAAGGAGAAAATGTTGATCTTAGCTCATGCCTTCACAGTCTCGTGGTTCCACTGCCTTTGGGCCTGTGGTAAAAAGCAGAACATCCAGGCAGCAGAGCTCACAGGGACAAAGCTGTTACCTTGGGTGACAGAGTGGAGTGTCTGGTCTCAATATGCACTTCAAGAGCATGGCATTTCACCCAGTGACCTTCCTTTTACTAGGTCCCATCTCCTAACGATCCCATCACATGCCCATGGTTCCACCAGCTGGACAACAAGCCATGGCCTTCTGGGCCTTTTTGACCCAAACCGTTAGGCCTCGTAATGAAATGGGTGATAGGCTGGTTATGGTAGGTCATAGAAGGAAGGCTTCTTTCTGCACTTGTCCAGGGAAAGGAGGGGTGGGGGAGAGTAAACAGATGTTCCACAAGTAAAACTCAAGTGTTAAGCTCTCTGAACCCCAAATTTATGGTCCCCCAAAATACCCCAAGGTCTGAGAGGGAATGCTGAAGGTGCAGGAACTAACTCAAGGCAACTGTGAGGATAACTGGACTGTTAAAAAAAAAATAGCACTTTAAAGGTAACCTGACTAGGCACCCATAAGTGGACAGCACATCCAGAGAGGCTGTTAGCACCCATCGTCAAACCAACCAACTAACACAACCAGCCAGGTGTGCTGCAAGCCTGTCACCTGAGAACCTGAGAGGTAGACAGATGCAAGAGCGCCAGGAGTTCAAGGCCAACTTGGGCTACATGAGACTATCTTAAAAAAAAAAAAAAATACCCTTCCTGAATTCTGGCTTGTTAATCTCACCCTTTACAGGTTTTGGAGGAAGGCCCAGTTCCCCCCACCTTCCCAACACCTCACAGCCCTAGGCCTCCTGCCTGTGCTGTGATATAAAGGAGACCACGGATCCAGCCGGAAGCCCCAGGTGCAGTTTTAAAGAAGCCAGTACTGTGGTTCCAAATGCAGATGCAGTGAGAAGATGTGTATTTGGCTACAGATGTTTTATGTAGCTTACACAAACAAGATGCATGTGGGTGAGTGGCTCTGGGGTACAAAGAAGCTCTCCCTAGCCTGGTGCGCTGTACCTGCCCACAGCGCAGTGTGTACAGCTCCTGGACAGGCCAAAGGAGGCTCCAGGTTGTAGAGTCCTGCCCGTGGCAACTCAGGCTCTTGATCTAGAAGCGCCCACCCTACCACACTGGGGTTTCCTGGGCACTTGCGTTTTCACACCAGGTTAGAATCAACAGCTGCCAGGCTCTTGGAAACTTTGAGCCCTGGGTGGATACCCAAGTGTGCCCCAGGAGGAAGGATTTAGCACCCAAAGACACTTTTTAGATGGTAAGCTTCTAGGGGTGTATTTGCCCCAATAATCCACAGAAGCAACAGTAATCTAAAAATAGTCTTGTTTTCTGTCCTAAGCTCCTTTTAACTTCGTTAGTCATCGCCAACCCTTAAAATAAAACCCGTGTAACGTCTCTCCTGGTAGCAGCTATAAACAAACCTCCTCTAGAGGAGGCCGAAGGAAGAGGAAAAGAGGCGGTAGGGACGCGCAGGGAGCGCGGCCACAGGACGAGGCTTGAGCCCGAGGTGGCCGCAGGGCCTGGCGGACAGCGTGGAGCTGGCCGAGCTCCTGCGCCACTGCCTCCGGAACTCCCTGCGCCTGGCGTGCGGCCACCGTGGTCCCGGCAACGGCATTAAACAGAGGGAAACAGGCCCGGGATTCCGTCACCCGCAGGGGATAAGGAGGGCATTGAGACAGACAGGAAAAGGCTTTTCTGGATGGGGTGAAAAGTTATTTATTGGAGAGGGAGGGGGAGGAGCAGACAGGAGGAAGAGGAGGAGCAGGAGGAAGAAGAAGGGGAGAGGAAATGAAGGGAGAGGAGATGAAGGGTGAGAGCAGAAAGGCGAGGAGATGAAGAGGAAGAGGGGAAGGAGGAAGAGGAAGGAGTGGAGATGAAAGAGGATCCTGGAAGAGTCCTGGCCCCTTCCTCCAAGCTTTGCACAGCCAGTCACGTCCGGAAAGTCCAAGAGTATGAGCAGGCCAGCGTTTCTGACACGACGTGTCGGAACTCCTCTGGCCTCCGGAGTCCACCCAAGTTCTCGGGTGGGCCTTAGTCTTCCCGCCACGCCCCACAGATGATGCCTCCGCCCTGCCCCGCCTGGTCGGGGTGGCACGGGGCGGGGCCGGGGGGGGGGACGGAAACTCTCAAGGCAAAATCTTGGCACCCTGGTCTGGCGACACCAGGACTCACTGAAGAGTGGATTTTTGGGGGTGGAGTGGGGTGGAGAAAAGGGTCTTGGGCAGTGGGGTCTTGGCACCCCCTAGCGGCGGCCTCTTCTGAGTAGCGCAGGGAGGCTTCCGCGCATCCCTGCAGGTTTTTGGGGTTCCGCTTTGGCATCCTCGCCCGACATCCCAGCATTCTCATTGAGCCCTCAGCTACTTCACAGGTCACTCTCCACATAATCGCGGAGCGCACCCTCAGCCTCGCTTCCTCCCTATCCTCTCCACCACCTATGCTAGTGCCCCCCTCCTCTCAACGCCAGAGGCAACTGGTGCGCTCTGTGCCCAGCTCTCCCCGGGAGCAGCAGGCCAGCAGGTAGTGCACCTGAGACGTGCTGGGCATCCGCTGCCCCGCCGCTGCGCTTCTCCTCGGTGGTAGGCGCTGAGGCCACTGGAAGGAGCGGATGGATGCTTCTGGTGGAGTGGATGGGTTTTAGGCAGGCACTTTGGTATCATTTAACATCGGGCCCAGTTGGCCAGCTCCACTTGCTGGTTGGAGCAGATTTCCCTAGGTTTAGGGGGTGTGGGGTCCTTTGGAGCACTCACTGGCTCAGTCCACGCCCCTCTCGAGCCCCGCAGTCTCGCCGCCCCACAGCAGACGTGCTTTTTTGCTTTGTGGGTTTATTTTAAAAGCACATGAGGTGTAGGCCAATAGACTTATGATTTCTATATACCAGACGTTCTAACTGCCCAACCCTCCAATGTCTCCCATCCAAAGCCAACAAGAAAATACGGTCGGGTTTTGGCCGCAGAGCCACGCCGCCTTAGGAGATGCGGGGAGATTTGAAAGAGAAAAAGTGTGAAGCGAAGCGGGACAGAATCCCGCAGAAGTTCCCAAGCACTAGCTTTCTCCAAAGCCAAAAATCTCACGGTTACGCCCACAAAAAAAAAAAAAAAAAAGTCACCCTGTGGTCCCCTTTCGGGTCCGCGGGCGCCGGGGCAAAGGCACAGAGAAGGAGCTGTGCTGGTGGGTGCTCTCTCCTCGACGCGCTGCCTCTCTCCTTCTCATACAGCAAGAAATCTAGTTCGCTCAGATATTTACCGAGTAAAAATGACAATATCTGGCTGTCCCGGGACGCCCATGCAATCTGTTAGTAATTTAGCGGGATGGGAATTTCCTTACTCCCGCCTGCCAGTGGAAGCGCTTTTCCAAATTTCCACAGCGGGGGAAGCCTGCGATTTTACATAATGACTTCAGCATGCAAGGCGTCTCGGCACCCCTCCCCCGCCGCTCGTACCCCCAGCTCCTCATTAAAGGGGAGAGTAGCTCTCTCAGGACACCCGCGAGAAGCCCTGCCGTCCGGGCTTGGCGCGTTCGCCCATCGCCCCCTGGCAAGCCCTTTCCTTCCCATTTCGTCCCCGCCAGTCCCGAAGTCCCCACTCTCCCCATGTCCCCTTTCCCTCTCAGTCTCCCCTCACCACCCTTCGCGCCCCATCTTCCCTCTTGAAAACCCTTGCCCACCTCTGGGTGCCTCTGCGCACCTCTGGGAGCCCCTTCCAGTCCCTTGAGTCCTCATTACCCCCTGCTGGGTCCCTTCCCTCCCTCTGCGCCCGGCTGGTCCACCCTGGGGTACCCCTATCCAAACCAGGGCGCCCCGCTTGCCCAGTGAACTGCAGCCGCTGCGCACGGAGGGCGGCGCTCCGCGACTTGTCCCCCGGGCCCCGCGCCGGCTCGGGAGGGCAGGGGCGTGATGTCACTGCAGGGAGGGGGCGCGGGAGCGGCCAGGCGGGCGGGAGCCGGGGGAGGTGTTTTCCAGCTTTAAAAAGGCAGAAGGCAGAGCCCGGCCCTGCGTCAGAGTGAGACCGAGAGGCTCCTAACTGGGCGGCAGAGTCGCCGCGCGGATCCGAGCGCCTGGGCACCGGCTCCCCAGCGCGGCACACACCTCCGACCCCGCGGCGAGTCCCCAGCCGCAGGCAGGCCTGCCACGCGTGCACACCCCCCGCATGCCACCTCCCCACGGCGCGCGGCGCTGAGCCCGGCCCCGCGCGTGTCGGCGAGGAAGAGGTCCGACTAGGGGAGCCGGCCCTGGGCTGCTCGCCCCGCCAGCTCCCGCTCCTCCTCCTGCTGCTCGCCGCTGCCGCGACCGCTGCGTGGATGCCAAGTACCAGCTTTCCAGTCTCTTCCAAGTTTCCACTCGGCCCTTCGGCCGCAGTCTGCGGGAGCGGAGAAACTTTGCGGCCCGCGCCGCCCGCCGGCGGCACCATGAAGGCGGCCGAGGAAGGTAAGCCCCGCACCCGGTCCTTCGCCTCCCGCGTGCCCTGGCCCTCCGCGCCCGCTCGCCGCACCCCGCGCCCATCTCTAGCCCTCCTCCGGGGCCAGGCTGCCGGGGCTGGTCTGCGCGTCCAGGGAGGGGCGCAGGCGTCCGGCCGGACAGCGTGGCACACACTGTGAAGGGTGTCCCCCTGGTGTTTCCCCGGCGCAGCCCAGATTTCTAGCGCGCTTTCTTGCCAATAGGTGTCTCCTCTTCTCTAGAGCCGAGTACTCAAACTTGGCTTTGGCTGGGGTCGCAGAGATCCCAGCTGGGGAAACTTGATTCACACTGGTGAGAGTTAAGGATGGGGCGGGGAAGGACCGTCAGAACTGGGCAAAGAAACCACCCTAGGATGAAGTGAGGCTACTACTTTGGAGAGCAGACATGGCCCTGCTTCTACCTCGGGAAGGCAAGACCACTCGTTAAGGTGAAGAGCAAACCTATGACATGAAGTTTGAGGGTCTTGCGCCCTCTCAAGTGGGTGGGGTCGTAGGTGCCGCTCACTAAGTAAGGGGTTAGCCGGCTGGCCGCAAGTGGTCCAGGCTTCTAGATGCTTCTCAAGCTTGTGGCCAAATGTTGCATTCTGACAAGAGTTCTACTTTAGAAAAATGCCTTGGGAAATCGAAGAAGATCTGCCAGATTTCAAGCTGCTTCTTCCAGGTGAAGAATATATGCTGGGATCTGCCCTGACCTGGTAGGGCCAGAAGGATGACATGCCCCAGACCCTCTGTCACGACCCTTTGTGTCCCTTCAAAGGAGCCAGTACAATAACTTTTAAAACATGTAGGCTCCTGCAGGTGTCTTTGGAACACCCTTTAAAGGGTGGCTGGCTTTTCAGCAGGGGATTAAGATAACCTGACCTGTGGACAATGGAACCTGGGAGTCATGTCTCCTCATTCCTTTTTGGCTCCGAAGTTGTTACTTAAAATTACTGAACGGAGCTGGACCCTTGCGGGGGCTGGGGCACTCCTATTTACAAGGGCAGCCATCCTTTCCACAGGCACTTGGAAGGAAACATTAGCTTCCTGTGAGACTCTGATGAGTGTCAGGCAGGGGCAGCAGTTCCCCGAGAGTCAGCCCTGGACACCTTGCTTATCTTCGAACTCAAGACTCATGAATTCAGCACAAATTGATTTGAATTTTCAGAGCTCAACGTCCTGGGTAGAGAGTATTGTGTGAACTTTGAACCAAAGGGGGCAGGCATTGCTTGTATCACGACATCGCCTTCAAGTTTAAAGAGGCCCAAATGTGGCCGAGGATGTCTCAGTGTTCACAGGAGGGGCTCTTGCTACAAGGAAAGTTAGCAGTGTGTTTGTTGTGGTTTGAGTTGTGAGTTTCCTGACGCTTATTTCCATACACATTCGTCACTTTTTTTTTTTTTTAAAGGCGTTTAAAGCCTACATTTCTTTAATTGTAGAGTTACTGTCCCATTGCTCGGTAAGAAATCTTCCCTTCGAAGCTGAAGTCCTAGGTGTAATCTCAGCATCTGAAAAACTAAAACAAGAGGATTGCCATGCGTTTGAAGCTAGCCTGGGCAACAAAGCAAGGACCAGGCGGGCCTTGGGCTATAGTATAAGACCTTGAGTCAACAAAGCAAAACACACAAAGGGAGGGTATACAAAAGGAAAAGCCACTGTGTGTGTGTGTGTGTGTGTGTGTGTGTGTGTGTGTGTGTGTGTGTAGGGGAGGGGGGTTCATTTCTTGTGTAACCTGCCTAGAGAAGGAAGTTTGAAAGTGTCCCTGCTGAATCAGTGGGTTGGAAGCAATGATGCCCTTTGATCAAATCATATTGGTCTATTGGTCGTCGTGTTGTGTAGAAAGAATGTGTATGTACCTGGGCTAACCAGAAACTGTGATCCAGTCCCGAGACAGGGAAACCCACACAGGCGAAGGGAACTGCACACAGCAGGTCAGTGTTGGCCATTGCTGAGGGCCATGGGGAAACACCCTGTTCTGGAGCAGGCCTTGACCTGGGCACTAGCTGCTCTCTAAGGTCTTCCCATTCCAGCTGGATGGAAGCTCACCAGGCCCAGCCATTTCTGAAGGCCTTGTTGCTCTGCTCTGAAGAACTCCAAGAAACACAAGCCTGTAGGTAGCCACCGCGTCAGAATTGCCTCACACAACGCCCCACGGGCTCTCCGGAGCTGAACAAAGCTTGCCCTGTTCTCCAGCCATTTAGCTTCATGGCATTGTTTCCTAATCCAGATTAGAAAATGCTGCAGCCTTGTACCCTGCTTCATCACACCCAGTACTAGGGCTGGCCCATTAACATCTTGCAGATTTGGGAGGAAGTGGTCCAAGCTAAACACTTCTATCAAAACTGGAGTATCTGCCGAACTGGCAAACCAAGCTTCATACCATATAGAGGATAGGCAAGGGGCCTGGCAGACGCACACAGGAGCATTTCATAAGTAGTTGTGTTGACTGACTCCTGTGTTAGTGAGCAGACAAGGAGGGAGCCAGACCAGCCCCTGAGAGAAAGGCCCAGTGGGCTTCCTCCCTAGGGTCCCAGCATCTGGGGGCATGTGGGCAGGAGAAGCCAGGTGCTTTGCAACTTTAGCAAAAAGCTTTATTCAAAATTGGACAAGAAGGGCTGTTAGGTGTGTGTAACTGGGGAAAAGGTGGCTAAAGGGAGATCGAGGTTTCTCCACAGAAAACAGAACTTCCATTTCCCCGGAGGTCAGCAGAAAAGCAAACTAAAACAAAACAATGCTCCAACGTGCATCTCAAAGTGAGAACTATTATTAGAAACTAAATCAGGCCAGACTGAACTATAGTTTATCACGGGAGAAAACCAGCTATTGGAACAGGGTCCTAGGAGAAGTGGCAGCCCACGTGAGGCCCAAGTTAGCCTCCGGAAAAAGCCATCCCCCAGGGCCCAGGGCTGCAGGGCAAGAAGACACAGAGGACACTTCCATCTGGAGGCAGATATGGAGGGACGCAGACCTCCCTCCTCCTTTCCTTCCTGCCTCGCTTTCGGGTTCTGAGACTGGCCTCTCCTGCCCTAGCCACCATTTTCCTGGTACTCCAGATGTTGGTTCATGTGGTGCCAAGACACCGGGAAAGTTCGAACAAAAAGCTGGGAGAAACAGGAAAAGATGGATGGGGCTCCACAGGCCCAGCCTTTTCCTTCTGATTGCGGTGTGCACCGCACTGTCTGAGTGGGTAACGCCCAGCACCCACTCAGCCTTTGGGAGCTTTGAAGTCACCCCCTACTAGAACATGAGTGTGTAGAGTGTCTTAGTGCTGAAAGACTGAGGTCGTTGGTGCACGAAAACACGCTCTGCTTTGAGTGAGGTGGCCACCATGGGTAAACTTGAATGGTGTGTAAGCAACTGTGTTCTGGGACTTGACCTGAATAGAGGAAAGCGCAACCCTCAGGAACCCCCACCCCCATTTTCCTGTCACTTTCAGGTAATTTCTTTAGTAAAAGCGGGGCCAGAAAATCTCAACACCCCCCACCCCCACCGCCCCGCGCGCAGCGTTTACTGTTAGAAGTTGCAAAGCTCTGAGGTGAGCTCTGGGATGCCTCCCTGCAGGTGGGTCTTCGCCAAGCATTCTGCTCAAGACCCAACCTGGAGGAAGCCCTAGACAGATCAGGAGAGGCCATGTTTTGAAACTCTATGTATATATTTTTTTCTTTTCCTTTCTTTTCGAACTTTTGAACTAATCCAGTAGCCTTGGTCTTTTTCCTGGTGCAGGGAAACAGCAAGACCCAGGGCACCTCCTTCGGCTGTGGACTGCGCACCACGCTGAACAGGAACCAGGGGACCAGCTGCGAGGCCCGGCGGCGGGTCCAGGACGCAGCTCCAGCCCCGCCGGCCCTGCGCTCGGGTCCGGAACAGCCGCGCAGCCGGGCCTAGGCTGTTGCGCTCGCCTTGCGGTGGCCGGCTGTGCCGAGGTTGGGGCGCAGACACCGGGGCTGCTTGCGGGGGGGGGGGGGGGTGCTGAGTTTCGGCGGGGAGAGGGTGTCCTACGGGAGACCGAGGTCCCAAGGGGAGGCGGGGACCCGCAGGAGCTGCACGGGATCCTGCTGGGACCAGGCATCCTGTTGAGGGGCGGGGATGTCCCTCGGACCGCGCGGTCCTGCGGGCGCGAGTGGAGCCCAGGCTGCGCTCGGGCTCGCGCGCCGAGTTTATTTAAAACTCGGAAGCCGGCGGCCGCGAGCAGCTTGTTTATGTAAACCCGGAAACACCCGGGGGGACAGGGGCGGGACCGGGGCGGGAGGCCGGGGAGGGGACAGGGGAGGGGACAGGAGGCGGGGGCCGCGTCACGCCGGGGACGCGCGCGAGCGCCGGGCGCACCAGTGCCGCGCGACCCCGACATGACCGGGCTGGAGCAGGACCCGGAGTTCGACTTCGATTTCCTCTTCGAGTTCGATCAGAGCGGCGGGGGCGCCGCGGCCGCAGGTGGGTCCGGCGGGGGGCGGCGGGCGCCTGCACCCCGCCGTGGGCCTGAGTTTGCTGAGGTCGCCAGTGCCCGCCCCAACCTGGCAGCAGCCGGGACCCCGGGCCGCCGCCCTGTGCGGCCAGGAGCGTCGCAGACCAAGTTGCTGCCGGCCGCGAGGAGGCGGGAGGCCACCTGTGGGGCGAGCTTGCCACGCTCACCCGCCGGGGCACTTCCTGGCATCGGAGCACCCGGCCCCGGGAGAGGGCTCACCCCTCCTTCCAGGAGGCCCTTACCCGAGGGGAGGCTGTGTCCGGCGCAGGAGTTGGACCTCGTAGTCCGGGGACAGATGGTCAGCGGCGCTGCCAGAGGGCGGTCGGAAGCCGCCCTTTCTGAGAGCCCGGCTGCTACCGCTGGGCCCCGGGGACCTGGAGCCAGGAGGCCCGGTCCTGTGCTGACCGCCACCGCAGCTTCCTCAGCAGGAAGGCTCCACCACTTGGGTTTTCAGTCCACACCTCAGCAACAGAACCTGTCTTTCATTTTCTCTTCTCTCTGTCGAAAGTAAAGCTTTCAGCTAGGCCAACAATCAATGTGCTGTTTCCCCAAACTTGATTCTCCTAAACGATGACCGCCCATGTCTTGTTCCAGCCCCCCTCCTAGTCGTTTGGCTCTTTTCTTCATCTGACTTTCTGTTCCAAGTTGCACACAGCCCCCAGACAGCGTCTGTGCTTTCCTTGGGATCTGCATCCCAGACATGTAAGGACAGAACAGACAGGACACTTGCAGCGCACCTCTGAAATGAGCGTGTCGTATTTCCGTAACATCCACTACCCTTTTTTAAAAAGTTCAACATCTTGTTCGCCTTTGAAGATGAGTGCTCCAACTCGGCTGTCACCACCCAGCAACTATCATCTGCCCCCACCCCCAACACACACCCCAAACCTTTTCTGATAGGTTTGTTTTCTTCTTCCAAGTCCCGGGTTACAGGCTTGTGGGGGTCAGTGGCATCCAAGGCAGGCAGAATCTGAAGAAAGGCAACGGCTGGGAAGAGATCCGGGGCTGGAAGTGGAAACCCTTGATCTCTCTTGGCCGTGTTGCTTTGGGGAAGTTAGATTTGGTGGCTGTGGCAGTGCATGGGGCATTCTTGAGCTCTCTCCAGAACTCTCAAGCTCCAGGCTAGAGCCTATTCCTGACCTTTTCTCAGGGTGTCCATGCTGGATTTGGATGAGTGGGGGTCACTATGGTTCTGGTTACCCTATGAAGCCCTTAGCTCCTGTCTCTTTAGGGATAAAGCCATGGGGTTGAGTGTAGCCTTTCTGGGCTCCCCAAGCTGCCTGCTATTTGGGTAAGGCTTCACTGCCTTCCAGTGACGCCCTTGTTGGCTCTGAATAGACAACTGGCTACAGACCCAACAATAGGAACAGGGACAAGGCTCCAGAACCTCATGGTGGCCTGTGGACTGCTTGGGGAAGAGTATCCTCTGGCTGTTGTCATACCTTTTTACCTCAAGGGAGGATGCAAAGTTGATAGTCATTTCCCCAGACCTAGGCTGAGAATCTTTGAGGGCAAGGGTGTGTGCGTTCTTGCTCGGGCAGACGGTTAGTGGATCTCAGCAAGATCAGCACCTCCCCCCACCAGGATCTTTGACTCCTAAGTGGACACAGCAGCTCTTCACTTGTGTCTTTCCATTTTGGGACACATAATGCCAAAGTTAAGATCCATCCAGGACCATTCAGGAAGGAACACAGGATGACAGTTTCGGCTGTTACTCATGAAGAAGACACTGAGTAGGGGCTCTGGAGAGCCCCAGGATCCCTTCTGGCCTGGGAAGCAGGTGGCTCCTTGAACTTTGAGTGGCAAGTGGGTTTAGGTCACATCCTCCCCTCATGCCTGTGAGGGAGCCTTGCTTTTGATGTTTTTTTTTTTTTTTTTTTTTCTCTGAAGTAGAGTAAAAAGGTGAAGTCTTGTGTCTCACTACAGCTCAGGCTAGATGTGGCCATGACAATACAGTGTCCCTGGAGCAGGGTGCTCCCTAGAGCTGCATGGAGGTGCAGGGATGTGCCTGGGGATGTCCCTGTGAATCGTGGGTCACCGCCTCAGTGAAGCTGAGGTGCTGCATCTAAGACCAGCACCTGCAGGCTGCAGGTCACAGGCCACTGGAGAGAGCTCTGGGCAAGGGAGGCCACCCTGGGAAGAACTCTCCCTTTTACAGTGTTGAGAGAAGGTACTGGAAGGCATTCTACATGTACAATATATGTTACATTTCTCTGTGTGTGTGCACACACACACACACACACACACACGTGCGCATGCGTGTGTAAGAAAGAGAGAGTGGGGAGAGAGAGAGACTGACTTGGACTTTTCTCTCTTATTACCAATATCATAATTGCATTTTATTAATTATCCAATTACATTATTTATATTACACAGTCATATGGAGTTACTAAACTCTCCAGTCCCTACTGGAAGGTAGAAAGAACTTTATATCACCTGGAATGGGTCTAAACGTAGGTTCAGTAATAAGTAAACAATTCTGAGATCAACTGCAAAGTAATGTTTGAGTTTTATATATCATACTGATCAACGAATTCACGTTTTTTTTTTTTGAAGGACATGGTTACCCCAGAACAAGGGGACACAGTCCCCCACACACACATTCACCTGTAGAGGTGGGCTGCAATGGGCCTAGGCATGTCCACATTGTTGCTCCCATCAAGTACCCATCCTATTAGTCCTTACCAGACTCTTCGGAGGGAATGATTGTGCCTGGTGCTTTATTTCCAAAGTGCTCAGCAGGGGCCAGAGGTAGACATACAATAGCCATTTGTGAGGAGAGGAGAGGAAAGAGTATTTTAAAGTAAGCAGCCTAGGGCAGAACGGGACTTTCAAGCAATACTCCCTTCCAGTATCGGGCACCTTCTGTCTCCACCCTGCCAACCAGTGGGCCAGCCTCAGCTTTTGGGGAGAAGGCAGGGCCATAGACTTGCTCTGGGGCTCAGGAAATAGCTGCTTTGCTTGTCAGCTGGGAGGCGGGTGTGCCGCTTCCCGCCCCAGGGCTCCTGTTTTGTAAGTTATTTTGGCCTGGTCGCTTAGCTCTGTCTCCGTGGCAACTCAAGAGGAAACTGGCCAAGGCCCTGGGCCCAGACAGCTCTGCCCACCGGCTTCAGGCTTAAAAAGTGTTCCAGTGGAAAGGGGGCTTTGCTGCCATGGGATTTGGAAGAGCTGTTATTCTCGAGTGTTTTCTGCTGAGGGGAGTAACTTCTCTTTTCCCACATGTAGGGGAGCCCATGTGGGTCTGTCAGTTCCCACCATAGGAATCCATGGGAGGAGTGGGCCTTGCCCCAGGAGAGCCCTGAGTATGCTAAGACTTGATGTTTTTGGAAAAGGACTTCAGTCTTTGCTGTGAGCAGCCTCACTGCGTTCAAGTTCTATGGATGTTTTTATCAACGACAAACTTGTCCGTGTGAGCAGGATATGTTAGCTCTGTATCAGGTTTTCAAAGGAAGCCCGTGGCTATGCAGGAGCACCTTGGAAAACAGAACAAGTGAAAGCAATGTTTTAGTACGCACCTGAGGGGATGTTGGAGGTCTTCGAGGAAAGATGTGGACCCAGGCTGGACACAGGCCCCTTAAGCATGCTGGGGTGAGCTTATTTGTGGATCATTGGGTGACATTTTCTGTTGCTTCAGCAAGTCCAGTTCTCTGCCCTGTAAATCTCCCTTCGGCACATCGTTGCAATGACAGTGCTCCAGAACCTGTTGCTGTCTGTCACTTCACAGGACTGATCCAGTCGTTGCCACGCGGTCCTCACTAGGTAGCACCATCCAACATGCTAAGTAAACAGCAGGGACTAGGCTGCCCCGTACTGTTGTGTTTTCCTTTGGCTCATCCCTAAGTGTGGAAACTTGCAGCCTCACCCGTCCCCTGCAGGCTCTCTTGCGTGTAGAAAGACCAGGGTGGGCAGGCATCTGGAGCACAGGACCTGGTTGGCAGGCTCTCGCCGGTTCTATTTCTAGCGTCAAGTCCTGCAGGGCATGCAGCCCTGGGCAAGGCTAAAGGGGTGTTCCTTAAAACGAAAGGTGAAAGTTGGCTGTGATGGGTCGTGCCCTGTGCTTGTGAGCCGTGAGTTCTGGGGGTGGCTGTGAGAGCCACGCTTATGGGACAGCATCACATACGTGTGGTGTGGCAGACACACAGCATTGCCTTCACTCGCTTCAGACAAAAATGCCACGTGCTCTGAACCGGAGTACCTACAGAGTGATTTCACAGCAGGTGCCATAGGTCGCCTGGTGGGAAGGAAACAGGCATTCTCCTGCAGCATGTCTTAAAAGGAGATAGGCCAAGTGCTGCCATGGAGTGCACTATTCAGAAGTAATGCTTGGGTACAGCTGAAGTAAATCCTACCACAGAATCAGAATGTTTTGGTCAATACTGGCTTGTTGATTTGCTGAGGCTGGTAGGAGGCGGCCAGCCCCAAGAACTCTGGATTTGCCCAGCGTTGCCTGGACCCCCATCACGTCCATGTGGAGTTCTGCATGCAGCAGCGTGACTGAGAGAAGTGAGCAAGGACCTGGCGATCTGTGGCACCTGCAGAGGATGGCCATGCCTTCATTACATTTTATTATGTAATAGAGAGGATGCTGTGAGAGGTCTTTGCTTTCGATTATGCTTTTCTTACTGGGGTGTCCTGCACCTCAGTTTAGTGACCCATTCAGCAAAAGCCAGGCTGCCAGGCACAACAGCGTCTGATGTTACATAATCGGTCCTGACATCTCAGGGTTGGTAAGGAAGTTACTGGGAAGCTTGGTGTCCTTATAGCCGCTCTAGAGCAACCCCTGTGCATAGGTGGAAGTTAGTGCAGGTGGAGGGCTAGCCCTGCCCCACAGGCCCAGGCTTTGTAGCAAGAGGAAGCTGAAGTCAGCCGCCCACCATGGAGCCAGTGGGCACGTTGACTCCAGAGGATTCAGAGAGGCAGACACACCTCTCACAGACAGGCGTTTAAGCTTTCATTCTGGAGACTGACCGAGGAAACCCGTGTGTAGGTTAGTTGGTTTTGTTTTAACATGGTTTTGAAAAAGGCGCTCGTGTAGCCCCAGGCTAGTTTCTAACTCACTATGTAGCCAAGAGAGCTTCTAATTCATGATCCTCCTGCCTCTACCTCCTGAGTGCTGGCCTCACAGGTGTGCCTGGTTTATGTGTTGCTAGGCATTGAACCCAAGGCTTCTCAAATGCCCGTCAAGTGCTTAGTTACTGAGCTATATTCTAACTCTGTTCTGTTTCTTAATTAGTGTTTTATGGATTTCTCTTTGCCCTGTTGAATCCTATTTTATTAAACATTTTGGTTTAAGTAAAGGCCCCTCCTGTAATGTCCTTGGGCCCATGTGCCATGTTCCACAACTTCCTCTTCCTCTGCATCTGAGCCCAGAATGAGAAAAGCTCCTTCTTCCTCCTTCTCCGGGCTTTAGAAAACCTATTGCTAAGTCAGCCCCAAGGAGACGAGCAGATTTGCCATATCATCTGCCCTCTGCCTGCTGCCCAGCCTTTTCTTCTGGAATCTTCCAGTTCCGCAGGCAGCTGGGGCCCTGGCCTCCACACTGCAGGGGTGTCAAGGGAGGACTGAGGAGAGCCCAGGACTTACTTGGCTTGTTGTTAGGAGTTTCTAGAGAACTCTTCAAATTTTCCTTCCCACCAAAAGAAGGTGGTCAGCTGCAGGGCCAGCCCTGGCCTGGAGTTCACAGGATTCTTTCATTTGGGAGACAGAGAACACAGGAGCCAGGTCCTGCCCAGTTGCAGGTAGGCCTCCTTCGGAGTCTGGCAGCTCAAGGCAGTGGAGGGCTGGCCTGGGCCTTCAGGCCACACCTCTGTGTGGAGACCTGGGCAGTCACTGGGCTCAGCTTCCCCAGGGTGTGCACAGCTGCTCTGATGTCAGTGTTTCCCATTAGCCTGAGTCTCACACTTCTTTGTCTTCCGGAGTTGGGTTCCGTTAAGATGAAAGATTTATTTATTTTATGTGTGAGTATTTTGCCTACATGTATAGATATGCACCACATGTGTGTTTGGCACCTATGGAGGTCAGAAGAGGGCATTAGATCCCCTGGAACTAGAGTTACAGGTGGTTGTGAACCACCATGTGAATGCTGGGAATTGAACCCAGGTCTTCTGTAGGAGCAACACGTATTCCTGACCACCAAGCCATCTCTCCAGTCTTGAAAGCCTATTCCTCTTGAGTGTTATGTTACTGGCAGGCTTCCCACAGTGCAGAGATCTCCAGACACATGTGGCAGCATAATGTTGGCAAGACTTGACTTCCCAAGCAGATTAGCTGGCTGCTCAGGGCTGGGGCCCGTGAAGCCATCTCACCTAGGTTCTGTCTGGGCAACCCATGGCACCCACATGGGTATGGTTGCCACCATTCTCAGGATGTGTATACCTCAAGCACCTTTGTTCAGAGGTGGTGCCTCTGGCAGAAGCTTGCCTTGCCACACTGCTCCACGCATCTGCTGCAGGCTGTGCGCTGGGATTTGGACCCTTCTGGACCCCTGGTGGTAGCAAGGCTCAGAAGGCTGGAGAGCAGAGCACAAATGACCTCATCCTCAAGGCCCTTTGAGTGATGAGCAGGTAGGGTTATGAAGGACCCACCCGTCTGTGGGTGGCAGGCAGTGAGTCTGTGATTTCTAAAGATGACCAGAAGGGGCCTGGCTGAATGTGAGCAAAGTGATGACTACTAGAGAAACTTCCAGAAGGGGGCATGTTTCAGAGGATGTAATACATCAGGGAGCACCTAGCCAGAAATCCAAGTTCAGAGGTGAAGCCGAGTCTTCTTTCAACTTGTAACTGACTGTAAGACCCCAACACTGGTAAAGGTGTTGTTGAAATCAGTTACTGAAACTCCTACCCTGTTAATCTACCATTTCCTCCTCCCTTTTACCAGTATTCTAATTAGCAATGACACGGTGACATTTTGGGGTTCCCCACCTTACACTCCTGGCTTTGGTTGACTAGTTAAGACCTGAATTCTTATCTGAAGATGGGCAGATCCTGGCCCCACCTCCTTAGCTGTTGAACATTGAGTGTGCTTTCCCCCAGAAAGTTCTAGATTGTAAAGTGCTGCACCAGCTGAGGGAGATCTCTATAGCAGCATCTTTCCTTGTGTCCACCACCTGTCTGGGACAACAAAGGACAGGATGCATAGAGAATCTCCCTCCTCCCTCAGCCTCCTCCTCTTCCTCCCTCCTTGCCTCCCTTCTCCTTTGGCCAGGATGAATCTTTAGACAGTCTCTGGCAGAGGCAGGAGAGGAGACAGCTTCTGGACATAGGCATCTATTAGTGCTGCTCCCACGTGGGGTCCCTGGTAACCTGCTCCAGACTTCTCTGCTGGTCACCTCGCAGAGGAGCCGGAACATCTGTTTCACTGACCAGCTTTTGGTCTTTAGGCTTGATTTTTCCCACTTGAACTTGTTCATACCTCTACCGACTGGGCCCTTCGGGGCTAGTGTTCTTTCTCATTATGTGCTATGGACAGTCTGTACATCCCCCCATCAGTCTTCCCCACGGCTGCACTTGGGGTACTGCGGGTGGCCGGCCTCTGTCCAAGGCTTCGAGGCACAGCTGGACATGGAGGCTTACTGACAGTGAACAGCTCTGCACTTTTGTCGAGTGCTCACGGAGACAGCGTGAGCTTAGGAACTCAGCAAAGGCCTTCTCTAAGACCCAGATGACACCAACCACCAGTCCTGTCTCCTCAGAAGCGTTGTCTTCTCTAGAAAGTGGCTTTGGAGCAATTTAGAACAGTATCATTTTCAGTGTTAGGCTCCAGCTTCTCGAGGCATGGCATTCAGACCGGGCAATGGTGCTTTCGTATGACAAGGACCCTCCAACCATGGTGTTGGCGGGAAGGTCCACCCCACACAAATACAGCTTCCTGCTTCGGGTTGCTCCTGATTCCTCTAGCTGTCCCTTGTTCCTCTTTGTCCCAGTTCTAGCCTTTCCAGAGGGCCACTGTGACTCAGGAATTAATCACTGTCCTCTCAGTGGATTCTGGACTGGGACCCTTGTCTGCCTCATAAAGAGGCGGCTGTGTTGCCGGAGGGATGGTGAACTACCTTGGTGGTAGAAGACTGGAGTAAGCAATAGTGGAAACTTTCTATCCTACCTGAGACCTGGCCCGCTCCTCCTTGAAAATTTCCTGAGGTTTGGCTGGTACTCTGAGACCCCAGCCTTCCTGGAGTTTTCCCTTCTTGGTTTCTGAGCCAGGGATCAACAGAGAATGTCCTTGAGCACACTGTCTCCCAGCGGGGCACGGGAGCTTGGTGTGGAGTGAGGATTTCCTTGGGCTGATTTCCATTATTCAGAGACCTGGAGATGCTTGTCTCCAGACACACGTGAATGGCTCTGGGATGCTGAGAACCATTTCTGACGAGAAATCCAGAAGCAGGGCTTTCCTGTTAATTGTAATAATGATTTTTTAAAAAGTGTTTATCAAGATATAAATAGCACATAATGATTCTGAGATCCAGTTGTGCCTTAGAATCATCTGTTTTGTTTTAGAAGTTCTGGAAGGTAGATTTCTAGGTACCAGCCAGGCTCAGGGAGCCATAAAAGCAACTTCAGAATTCACATTTTCATCCATTCTTCTGGGTGTGCTTTTTGCTTCCGAGCATAGAGGCTGCTTGATAGTTATTTGCCAATAAAAACCTAAATATAAACCTATTATTGCCTGGGTCCCTATGTCTAAAGCATATGCCTTCTTTGACCTATACATCTGTCATTATTCCTTCCTCCCTCCATAACCTATCCAGCCACTGTCCATCCTTCTGTCATTCATCTGCCACTCATGCATCTGTCTGTCCACCCATAAAATGAAATGAGCACCTGGCTTGGAACTCAAACTCCTCCTGCCTTGCTCAGCCTCTGAAATGCTGGAATTAACAGAAGTGCCTCGCTGTGTCTGGCTCTGCAGACAGCCATGAACCAGTAGGCTAGAGCATGGCTTCTACTGGTCAGAGGGATGGATAGATAAAAGTGCATGTTAGCTTGTGATGTGCCAGAGAGAGGGAACAGGACCTGGGAGGGGAGGCGAGGGAGGAGGTGGGGGACAAATTGGAGACAATAGCTCAGCTATTGGATTAGAATATGAAATCATTACAGTGGCTGGGGAATGCAGGGTTGACATAGAGAGGACAGTAAGAGACAGCTGTCTGGCATTTGGTGGGGGGACATCTGGCTGAGGAAGGCTGTTGTGCTGGAATCGAGTGAGGTCTGAAGTCAAGCAGGAGGCCTTGGAGGCCTTGGGGCAGCCTGACCTGGGGACACTTCTGGAGGCTACTCCTGGGGCCTGGAGTCCTCAGGGGATGGCTCCAGGTCTTGGCTTCACTGTCTTTGTGAGTATGTACTTGTGACTCACTGGCCTCACCTTTTCTCTTCTTTTCTTCCAGAACACTACAGTTATGCATCCCCTAGCATCGCCTCAACTCTGCCCCTTCCCACACCACACACCTCCTTACCAGCACCATGCCATGACCTCCAGACATCCACCCCGGGCATCTCAGCAGTTCCTTCAGCAAATCATCCCTCGAGTTATGGAGGGGCTGTGGACAGCGGGCCCTCAGGGTACTTTCTGTCCTCTGGAAACACCCGGCCCAATGGGGCCCCGACTCTGGAAAGTCCTCGAATTGAGATCACCTCCTACCTGGGCCTCCACCATGGCAGCGGCCAGTTTTTCCACGACGTGGAGGTAGAAGATGTTCTTCCCAGCTGCAAGCGGTCACCATCCACAGCTACCCTGCACCTGCCCAGCCTGGAAGCCTACAGAGACCCCTCCTGCCTGAGCCCAGCCAGCAGTCTGTCCTCAAGGAGCTGTAACTCTGAGGCCTCCTCTTATGAGTCCAACTACTCCTACCCATATGCATCACCCCAGACCTCTCCATGGCAGTCACCCTGCGTGTCTCCCAAGACCACGGACCCAGAGGAGGCCTTTCCCCGAGGCCTGGGTGCCTGTCACCTTCTGGGATCTCCAAGGCACTCCCCATCCACATCTCCCCGTGCAAGTGTCACCGAGGAGAGCTGGCTTGGAGCGCGTGGCTCCCGGCCCACGTCCCCTTGCAACAAGCGCAAGTACAGTCTCAATGGCCGGCAGCCCTCCTGCTCACCCCACCACTCGCCCACACCGTCCCCACATGGTTCCCCTCGGGTCAGTGTGACCGAAGACACCTGGCTTGGTAACACCACCCAGTACACCAGCTCCGCCATCGTGGCAGCCATCAACGCCCTGACCACTGACAGCACTCTGGACCTGGGTGATGGCGTCCCTATCAAGTCTCGGAAGACAGCTCTGGAGCATGCACCCTCAGTGGCCCTCAAGGTAGAGCCAGCTGGGGAAGACCTGGGCACCACTCCGCCCACCTCTGACTTCCCACCCGAGGAGTTCGCCTTCCAGCACCTTCGGAAGGGTGCCTTTTGCGAGCAGTATCTGTCGGTGCCGCAGGCCCCATACCAGTGGGCGAAGCCCAAGTCTCTGTCCCCTACGTCATACATGAGGTAAGCAGTCTGTGGCTGGGGTTGAGCTGTGTTTGGGGGGGCGTACAGTAGGGATGTTGCTGGGTTAGAGATGTACACTGCCCTGGCTTCTCTCTGGAGATAACGGTATGCTGGTACATGTGGCACTGTCACCACCCACTCTGTTTCTTCTGGTGGCAGTTTCCTACATGTTGTCTCTGTCTGACAGTTCCTTTTCTAAGGACGCCTCCAACCAGATTAGGGGACCCCAGCAGTATTGCTTCACAGATGCTAATTTTTTGGAGGTCGTGTTCACAGGTGCCAGGGGTCAGGGTTGCAGCCCATGGATCCTGGGGCTGTAGTTCTGCTCAGGGTGAGGTGCCTCACACATCACACTTGTGTTTTTTTAATAAGCCCGGTGAGGCAGCCATCCTCCTGTGTGTTCTGCCTGCTGCGTGCCCACTTCCTCTCTCTGCCTTAATTGCTATCGCCGTGCTGGGGCAGATGTGGAGCCCTCAGCCCCACAGTCCCCCAGAGCCGCCAGCTCATCAGTGTTCCAGCACAGCCATCGGCTCCCAGGAGACCAGTACATGCTTGCTGGCAGTCTGTGAACAGGGAGCTCGAGCGTGTTACAAAACTCCGGGCTTAAGTTGTTGGCTTTTCTTTTTAACAGGATGCAGGGCTGCTTGCGATTTCCCGGGCCCATTTCACGGGCTCAGTGCTTTTATCTGTCACTAAACAGCCTTCCTGACAGGTGTGCCACTTGTGACGCCTGGCAGGCTGCTTTCTGCTCCAGGGTTTTCACAGGAGGCGTGAAAACATCTCCTCGGGCTGCTGAAAGCACATGTGAAATCAGAGTCTGGTCTGCTTCCGTGAACTGAGACACCTCTGATCCAGGGACCCATCTCATAGCGTGGGCTGTCTAAGACCTGGCACTTCTCTTTTGCCTCCTTCCCATGCCCTTCTCCTCAGGGCAGACTCATGCCCACTTCGGGCATGACCACCTGATATTTGGTACCCTGCTCTCTAGTGACTGTGAGGCCACTAGCTCTAGAATTCAGCTGGAGTTTTTTTTTTGGGAGGGGGTCCTTTCCACACAATGCAACCTCATGGCCATGTGTTACTCCGGGAGATGGAGGGTCAGGCTGGGGGTCACTCCAGGAGATGGAGGGTCAGGCTGGGGGTCACTCCAGGAGGTGGAGGGGCAGGCTGGGAGTCACTCCAGGAGATGGAGGGGCAGGCTGGGAGTCACTCCAGGAGATGGAGGGGCAGGCTGGGAGTCACTCCAGGAGATGGAGGGTCAGGCTGGGGGTCACTCTGGGAGATGGAGGGTCAGGCTGGGAGTGGCACAGCTGAACCTTTCTGTAAGTTGTAGCAAAGGGCAGGTGCACAGGGTCTAAAGTGAGATGGGCCTGTCTTGGGCACAGAGTGTGAGCTGAGGGCAGAAGGGTGGAACAGAGCTATTTCCTGTCTCAGCGCATACAGGCCTCTGTCAGTCTGTCCTGTGTCCTTCCGTCTGTCCTGGGAACACAAAGGGCTGGCAGTTCAAGCCATATCCTCAGAGCATGTCAGGAACAAAATTTATCTAAAATGTGGGAACCTAAAATCCATAAAGAACTGGTGTGTCTACCATACTCTCCTTATGACTTTCATTTAACTGAAACCAAGAGTATTTCAACACTGGCTCTCTTAACTCTCTTGTCATCAGTGTGACAAGTTTGATTTGTGGTCCATGGCCAGGGAAGGTCATTGTCACTCATAGAGACTGAGTGGAACTCCTGAGACCAAGGGCAGGGAAATGTCCTGAAATATAACTGGAGCCATAGCAGTAGGTTAAGATTCAGGTAAGCATGTGGGCGGCCTGCGGGGGCTGCAGTGACAGGAACCACAGGCTGGTGCCTTTCCCACCAGGCACATGCTCTCCCCAGCTCGGGGGCTGGAAGCCGGAGATGAATGTGTGTATGGTCAGCTGGCCCCTTCTGTGACTCTTTCTTGGCTTGCATGTAGCACCATCTTCCACTGTGTTCCTCGGTCATTCCTGTCTTCCTTCCTTTAAGTACCCCAGACCTGGATCTGGGCTCATGCTGGTGACACCAACTTGGTCACCTTTAAAGTTCCTTTCTCCATATCAGTCACCCTCAGAGGTGCTGGGGGCTAAGAGTCCAAGTTGGAACTTTGGGGACACAGATCAACGCTGACTGCCCATCCTACTTTTTCAGGGAAATAGCACAATGTCTCCAAACATGAAATCTGTCCCCATTTTATATTTTTTTGGTTCTTCTCAGAGGTGCCCACAGCAAGTCGGGTATTTCTGGTAGCCCACAGCTGGCTGGCTGCCTGTCCCAGCCTGCTAGTGGCACAGGCCCTGGAAAGGTAGCTGTTTTTTCCTCTACTTAGGAGCATTGACAGGGGCCTGGTGGTCTGTGATCCTATGGTCTTTATCTTGCAGTCTCAGAGCCCCTGGGGTGGCTGTGATTCCATGACATTCCTGTGAGCTAACACAAACACACACCACCCCATCCTGGGGCTTGAAGTTCACCTTTTCCCACTGTTTTGGTTCACCTCGAAATATGTTTCCTGGTCCCTTTGAATGGATTTCCATAAACTCACTAATGGCTGCTCCAGGCAGCTGGAAGCTCTCATGGAGATGAAATGTGGAATGGCTTGACCATCACCATGAAGAAGCCAGACTCCCTCCCCACAGACACTCTTAGTGGACAAGCACAAGGCAGCAGGGACCTAGATGTGCCCCTGAAAGTCTCTGTCCCCACATGTCCCCTAGATTTGGTCCGGAGAGTCTCCCAGTGTGAATCCACCTCCTGCCCTATCCTGGGCATAGTGCCTCCTGAGTCCTTTCAATTCCATCTGGGGATCTTGTTTGTTCTTTTTGGGGTGTCCACTCCGTCTCCTGTTCAGGGTGCTCCAGCCAGTTCCATGGGACTAGGTCAAAGAACGACATGGAATTCTTGGTACCACTGAGGAAGTTACGTTTGTGAAGCTAATGATGATGGCTGGGCTTTCGTGGTTCTAGACGCAGGCTTTAAGTGGATTTTGCTGCGGGAGACTGGCACGGAAGCTGTGGTAACTTTCTAGAGCCTCACTGGTGGCGACAGCAGGGGCAGTTGCCTTCTGTGCAGGTGGAGTCCGTCACCTTTGATGTTGCTGCTAGCTGGGAGTGGGCCGGGAGTGGCCGCGTGGAACAGGTGGACACCAGGGTGCCTGTGTCTGGAGACGCCATTCTCCTTAGGTTGTTCCTCAATGTAGTTTTCAGATCGTGGCCCTTAGGGGATTGTGGGTAGTGAATGTACGTGTGCGTGCCCCCGTGTGCTCATGCATGCACATGTGGAGGTCATAGGGCAGCTTTGGACATCCTCTGTTGCTCTCCACACTTATCTATCTATCTATCTATCTATCTATCTATCTATCTATCTATCTATCTATCTATCTATCTATTTAGTCTTGAGGCAGTGTCTCTCATGAAATCTAAAGCACACCAACCCAGATGATGGGCAGACGAGCCTCAAGGATTTACTCGCTCCCCACCCCCCACCAGTGCTGTGGTTACCCAGCTTTTATGTGAGCACTGGAGATCCCAACTCAGGTTCTCACGTTTTCGTAAACAGCAGGCACCTCACTGACATGCTACCTCCACAGCCGTTTTAAAGGACTTTTGCGTTTGCCCAAAGGGACTAAAGTTTAAACGACTGTTCATCCACCCATTCCGTCCTGAGCCAAACTTCACAGCGTATCTGTGCTGTGTGTCACCACTGGGGTCAGCTCTGCATTGGAGCGTTTTCTTCCCTTCTAGGACAGGCTCCTGGGAAGCATCTTACTGTCCTGACATCCTCAGCCAGCATGATCTCTGGACTTGCCTATAGAAAGGCAAAGTTATGTGACTCATTCAGATAAGAAGGAACTGGTTTGGGGCCAGCGGAAACGTTCTAACTAAGTGTGTGGGCAACATCAGCGGCAGGCTTGCTGAGTTAGGTTGTGATGCACGAGGGCCATTGCTTTCTGAAGAACAGCATTCCCAAGGGGTGGGGCAGGCTTGGCAAGGCTTTGATTCAGGGAGCCGGCTTGGTTGAGATGATAAGAAATGGATACTATGTTCAAATCAGTTCGTGTCAGACCTTGTTTCTTTCAGGTTTTGGCTGTGATGTTGGACGCCTTGATGATAGTAGTGGCTTTGATGATATGCACAAGTGTTAGCTTCAAAAGGTCCAGCAAGTCCTCTTGCGTTTGAGGTTATCAGAGTAGCTCAGAGTTTATCCTAAGTGGGAATAAGATTAAATACGCCTGTAAATGTTCACAATAAATCCAGGTCTTATCTTTCTCCACACTTGCCCTACTGCTCTTCTCAGGGGATTTTCACTTTGGATAGCTGTTCTGTGAATCCAGTATCCTTGTAGCCCAGGGAAGGCACAATGTCTGTGACCATTGTTCTGGCTCCTGTGGGCCCTCAGGTCCTTGAGGGTGATGGCTCACCTCAGGGCTATGGTAGCCAAATTGGCCTGTTCATATCTGTGACATCTGCCAAGAACATCCAAGTCTCTGGGCTCTGAGAGGCTCTGAGAGGCTCGCTCGTTGGACCCATGATGATTGTAGATTGGTTGCAAGCTAGAGTCTAGGAAGGCCCTGGCCTTCTTTAGAGCACAGAAGGGTGAATGAATTGGTGGCCACAGGGAGCAGAATCTTCCCAGTGGACTTGGCTGTGCTGTGGACTTAGTGGCACTTGGGTCTCCTTGGGAGAGTGTTGTGCGAATAATAAGCAGTTTACAGCCATCCCCAATCCCGTGTCCATATACATCCCAGTACCCTATCTATATAAATTCCCGTATTAAGCTATAGGATTATCAATACTCTTTCTATACGATTCCTAGTACCTTGTCATAGGATTTGACATCCAATGCCTAGTACCGTGTCTCTTGAGTGCCACCCTTTTCTAGGGGGAACCTTAGTGCCGTATTGTTTCCAAGAGGTTCTTCCTGCATCCTGGTGGTGGTAGCATCTCAGCTCTTGTTTTAGGGCCACCCTCCTAGGTGCTGTGAGTGTTGACTCCCCGTGTCTCCCGATAGCTCTCACCAGTGGGCAGTGTTCACAGTTGGGTATTGAGTGAAACTGAGTCACTGGCTGGGAAGAGTTAGTGACTGGTGCTGGGCGCTCACAGAGGCTGCATTCCCCTGTGCTGGCAAGAGCATCGGAACAGCTCCAGCCAGCAGAACCAGCCTCACCTAGCAAGTGACACACGCAGACAAGGCATCCAGGCAGCGGCTCTGGTGGAGAAGGGCGAGGCTGCCACGGACTGTGGGTCCATGGACGTGCACTTTGTGTTCTCAAGAGCTATCTGCTGTTTGTTCTTGGTTTTGGAATTGGCCTTTGATATCCCTGCCCCAGTTCCAGGAGCACACCACCAGTCTCACGGGGGGAGGGGGGTGTCACACCCATCTTCCTACTATGCCACAGACCCTGGATGTCTCTGAGGACTTGGAGAATGAGGAGGGAGGGCTGGTTTGAGACTGGGAAGAAGTCTCTGTCACCCTGTCCACATCTTACGTGCCTTTGCAGATAGAGAAGCAGTGGCCTGTGTCAGGTCTCTGCACAGCCACCTCATCCCTGACAAAAAACCAACAAGGTCCCTTATTAATGTTCCCGGATGATAACTGATGAAGCCAGGACAGACACTCAAGATGAGCTGATCCTGAAGCCTGTACCCCAAATGCTACCTCTGTGATGTCCCTGACTCTAAGTTGTTCCATGGAGTCAGCCTTCCCATGAGCCCTATGTAATCCTGGGAGGGTGTAGGGACTCCAGGGCAGGAGTGAACCCAGGCCTCCTTGGGGAGAGCCAGAGCCCAAGAACTCACTGGCCCTAGAGAATGGGGCTGCCTTCTAGGACCTTGGGGTTACGGGCAGAGCACTTGAGGCCTGGGAGCTGTATGTGAAGTTCTCTGTTCGCTCCTCCAGTGCCTCTCCAGTGGCGTAGGGTGCCTGAGATGTCCGACTCCTCTTCCTGGTGTCGGTTCAGAGTTTGATACTTGGAGCACGGGCCTTGCCTCATTGACTTCTGCCTGGAAAGTTAGCCTGATGTTTCCGCTAGGACTTTCAAGGAGGCTGTGAACATGAAGCTCCGTCAGTATGGGGCATGTTGGCCTTTGATTTTCCTTTGAGCGTTCTGTGAAGAAAGGGGAACTCATGCACTTCCACATTCCTGAGGAAAATAAGATGACACTACTCTTTCAGGCCTTTTTTTTTTTGGTTTTTTTTGGTTTTTTTGTTTTTTGAGAGAAGGTTTCTCAGCTGTCCTGGAACTCACTTTGTAGGCCAAGCAGGTCTCAAACTCACAGAGGTCCACCTGTCTCTGCCTCTCAAATGCTGGGATTAAAGGTGTGTGCCACCACCGCACAGTTGAGCTCAAGCTTTTTAAGTGCGACCATCTGGATCTTAATTGTTACCGGTCTCAGAATAATAAAAATGTAACTTCATGTCCCTGGGAGGGAACATAGGCCATACCTGGTCTTGGTTGTCCCCACTCAGGTCTAGGAGTGTTCTGGTGCTGAAGGTGCTGAAGCCTTCACCAGTCTCGAATTTTAAGACTTCTCAAACTGCTAAAACACTGGCTGGGAGGAAGTGTCCAAGGCCACATGCATCAGTGACCACAGATGAAACAGTCCAATTTCTGCTCACATGTTTTCGCCTGAGAAAAGTTGTGGGCAGTCATTGTTAGTTCTAGTTGAGGCTGCCTGTGGAACAATGTCTCTGCCTAGGGATGAGACCCAGTTGGGGAATAAATGCTCACTTTTTTTTTTAAAGATTTATTTATTTATTATGTATACAGAAGAGGGTGCCAGCTCTCATTACAGATGGTTGTGAGCCACCATGTGGTTGCTGGGAATTGAACTCAGGACCTCTGGAAGAGCAGTCAGTGCTCTTAACCTCTGAGCCATCTCTCCAGCCCTAAATGCTCACTTCTAATATACAACTCTTAGCTGCAAAACAATGAGGCTTAGTGTGTGTGTGTGTGTGTGTGTGTGTGTGTGTGTGTGTGTGTGTCTGTGTATATGTGTGTGGTATGAGAGTGTGTGTGGTGTGTGTGTCTGTGTGTCTGTGTATTATGTGTGTGGTATGAGAGTGTGCAGTGTGTGTGTCTGTATGTGTGTGTATGGTGTGAGTGTCTGTGTATGTGTGTGTGTGGTATTAGAGTGTGTGTGTGTGTGTGTGTGTGTGTGTTTGGTGTGTGTGTGTGGTGTGAGTGTGTGTTTGTTGTGGGTGTGTGAGTCAGTGTGTGTGTGTTGTGTGAGTGAGTGCATGTGTTTATTGTGGGTATGTGAGTGTGTGTGTGTATGTGTGTGTTTGATGTGTGTGGTGTGAGTGAGTGCGTGTGTTTATTGTGGGTATGTGAGTCAGTGTGTGTGTGTGTTTGGTGTGTGTGTGTATGTGTTTGTGTGTGTGAGACCAGAGGACATCCTCAGCTATCACTCCTCGGACTCCAGCCACCACTACTATTTTCTTTTTTTTTTTCTCTCTTTTAGAGAGAGGGGGTCTCTTATTGGCCTGGAGCTTGCCAAGCAGGCTAGTCTAGCTGGCCACTGAGCCCCCGGGACCCACCTGTCTCTGCCTTCATAGTCATCATAGCCAGCACCTGGCTCCCCCGCCTCCAGAATGTGGGGTCTGGGGATTAAACTCAGGTCCTGTGCGTGCAAAGCACACACTTGACTGACGGCTAGCTCCACAGCCCTCTGTTTGTCTTTTTATAATCTATTCTGAAGTCTCTCCTGGTGACAGGACTGTGACATGTCGGGAGTCATGCAGCCTAGTCTCGGATCGGCATTGTTGTACTTGGAAGAGTAGCCAGGGAAGCTCCATCTGCTGCAGGATTCTCAGAACACTTTACCACATCCCCTGAAGTCCCATCTACAAGGGACTATTATAGCCCTTTGCCAGGTGAGGCACCTATAAGGAGAAGGGAGGACTCGCCTGCCATGATAGCGTAGGCATGGTGTGTAGACACCACACCTGGTCAGTGTTGCAGGTGCAAGTGTCCCAGCCCCATTGGAAGGTGTCCGTTGGGACGTGACGATTGTATGCACGTGTTCTTCAGATGCAAACATTGCCAGAAGGTTTGGCATAGGAGTGGCCATGCACCTTTGGCCCTGCCATTGGCAGCCCTGCATAGGCTGGCTGCCCAGCTCGGCCCCTGCTATATGGGCTGCTGCTTCCAGAAAATCCACTCAGGTCACCAGGATGAGCAGGGTATAAATGCCTAGCTCACTCATACAGGTGAAGAATATGGCAATGTGTGTCCAAAGCCCCAGGTAGTAACTTGCTATGATAACCTTGTTTTTGCTGGAACCAGAACTCTAGAACCAAGGAGCCCTGGGCAGCTGGTGGTACTAATGGCCTAGGATCTCTAAGTTAGGGACAGAGTTGTGACACTTTGTGTGGGTGTCTGACTACAGGTGTTGATTCTGCAGGAGGCAGAAGTTCTGTGGTATGTCTAGGTTCTACAGCCTTGGGCCCAGACTGTTCCGTGTCTCGTGATGACTGGAGAATTCAGCCTTGTGACAGCTCAGAGTGTCGTGACTGAAGTGACAGTGGCACTTGCTTTAACTGACCATAAATGACAGTGGCTTCCCTGCGGGTTGGTGCCATGTTGAACAGACTGAGCCAGCTTTCAGAATTTGACCAGCCACCATTTCAGCATCACTTGGAAACCACGTTGTAGGAAGTAGCAGAAGTGTCCCGTGACCTGCCTGTCCTCCATCCTGTGTTCTGACGTCCTGCTCGAGTTACTGTGTTAGTTTGTTTTGATTTTCATTTTTCATAAGTAACTCCTGGCAGGTGTGGTCTAAAGCATTCTCATTATTAAAACATCAGGGATGTGAGTGCGGGTCAGCTGCAGCTGCTAGGAGCCGCTCGGCGGCTAGAGAAAGGCACGGTGTGGAAGAGGAAGGAGGATGCCCAAGAGAAATGCAGGGTGTGCAGAAGTTGGGCCTGCTCCAGGCAGAGGGAGCAGGAAAGGCCGCACAGTTCCTTTCCCACAGAAATCCTCCTGGGAAATATTCTCCATCTGTCCTTCCTTCTTTCTTTGTTCTCTGTTTTCTAGTTTGAAACAGGTGGACAGGGCAGAGACCCTTCCAGAGTCTGGCCAGAAACCCAGAAGCCCAGGTCTCATGGTGCCTGGAAATTCAGCCTGGCTCATGAGTTCTGCCCTCCACCCACCCAGTTCCCGGGTGGCAAGAGTTATGTGGACAATGATGGGATACCAAGCCTTAGAGGGCAATTCTTGAGCTTCTGATGCACAGGAGGAGGCTCATGGGATGTCCTGGGGTCAGGGAGGTCTGGGGTTAAAGGGCAGGGTGTCCAAAAAAAAAAGAAAACTGGAGGAAGTATTTCTTTGGAGACACTCCACACTCTCATTGGTGAGATCTCAGGAAGCAGCCAACGTATAGAGTCTGTGAATCTGCAGTTTTAACACACACCTGCATGCATATACTCACATGCCTACTGTCTGTATCCTGCAAGATCCAGATCTGTGACTCTGACTTGGTCTCCTCAGCCAGGCATGTATTTGCTTTCTGTTACAGGGCCTACCTGTCTACCGGGCTCTGCCCACGTCCTAGGCAAGAGGCCCTAGGATTTCCTGCCCCGTGCCCCAACTACTGGACCAGCACAGGGACTAGGGTGGGTGGAGCACAGAATGAGTGGAACACTCATCCTGGGTTATTGCTCTTAGGCTGTGTTAAGTCCCAGAGAGCAGGGAGAGCTTTGTACCACACAGCCATCCTGGTAGACGCTGGACCATAAATGGTGGAGGCAGGTAGAGGGCAGCTCCTTTATTCCGAGCCCAGCTCTTGGCGGGGAAGTCGGGGATTGGGCCATTTTCCTTCCCTATTCCTGCTTACACCCGGGGTTGGGGCCCATGCTGAGTACCTGTCCCCCCTTGGGTGTAGAGAGGAGCCACTTTTTAGCGGCATGCCCAGGACACTAGTCCAATAATAATAGGATGGCTGGTCAGCAGTCTCCAGCCAGGACAGTGGTGTTCCAGAGCCCTTAGACTATTTCAAGGTGTCCTGGCTAATAAGGTCTCACTCCCACCTTCACCCTTTCCAATTTAAGAGGAAACATTTTGCTAAGGGTCTGGCTGTTGGGGCTTGGGGTCCCTGAGGCCGTTCCAGCTTGTTTTGGGAAAAGTAGGAGCCCGGAAACCTGTTCAGACAGCCAGGAACCCTGTCAGCGACGACACTCACGTTCAGGTAGAGTGAGGAAGGTCTAACCCATACACCTGCTCCCCATCAGACCATCCTTAGGCCGTCCATTTTGTCTGAGGTGGCCACCGGGGCTTTTCTGTCCAGGCACTGGGTTAACCTCTAGGAAGGCCAGCCCCTCTTGGGTGAGGCAAGTTTTCCCAGGCCAAGAGTCCTGTGGTCAGGGGGCCGTGGCCCAGATGTGTGATCTCAACAGTGTTGCTGGGTGGTCCTGGGCTTGGCCTTGGATGGACGGACAGATGGAGCCCTTGAGGCCCAACCTTTGCAGAGACAGCCAATAAGTGCATTGATAGCCTTCAGCTGCCCTTTCCCCTCCCCCTCCCTCCCTCCCTCCCTCCCCCATTCTCTCCCTCCTTCACCATTTTCTCCTTCCCTCTCTTCCCACTCACTTCCCACCCCTTTCCTTTCGACTCTCTCTCTCTCTTTTTCTTCTTAATTAGAGGAAGGTGAAATTCTTATTTCCCTTTAACTCGCTTCCATTTTCCTTCCCGTGGGCAGACTTTAGGCTTAGATCAGCTTCATGGATTTTAGGATGACGGAAGCATAGACAGCCTTCACATTTTCCCTCTAAGACGTGTACACGTGGCGCTTTTAACTATGGAAGATTCAGAATTGAAAGGATTTTTTTTTTACCCAAACTATTTAAGCAAAACTGTGCCCCCTCTGGGTTCTGATACCCAGGAATTATTCTGAAGTTCTTTTGCTCTTGTACCTGTAGCTGGGATGACTTTCCTTGACAGACAGCCTGAGGACCTGACGTGGGCTCTCAGTGGGCACGTAAAGCTGGACGTAGTGTGAACCCATCCTCTCCACACTACTAGAGTAAAGTGAGGTAGAGACTGGCTGCTCTTGAGAAGGCCGTGGGCTGCCATATGCAGCCGAGAACCGCCAGTGAGACCCTGTCTCAAGGAAGGAGGAAGTCGATGACCAGCCCCTGAGGCTGTCTTCACACGTGAGCGCATACACAAAACTAGGTTCATTACTGTGTGATCTGTTTTCTGTTTTGTTTGTTTTGTTTTGTTTTGTTTTTCCAAAACAGGGTCTCTCTGTGTAGCCCTGGCTGTCCTGGAACTCACTCTGTAGACCAGACTGGCCTCAAACTCAGAGATCCTCCTGCCTCTACCTCCCGCATGCTGAGATTAAAGGCGTGCACCACTACCACCCAGCTGCCATTACTGTGTAATTAAAACAAAAATATGCATAATAAAAAGAACCACTTATCACTTATCATGTAACTTAGTCTGCCATGCTGATCGTTTTCAGCTCCAGCTCTCCAAATCTGCCCCTCACACGTCTCAAGTCTTTCGCTTTCCAATGCAAGACATTTTAAGTCTAGAGCCTGGCGTGGAGGTTCCTGGCTCTGTCTTTCACCCCGCCATGCCTGGCCCTGTCATTCCGAACACCTCTGGGCTTCTCAAAGCTTCATCTGTACATGTTTTAATGTGTGCGAGACAGGAATTCAACCTTCAAAACTGATGACACCATTGACTCACCTAGAAACTCACATAAAGTAAGCCGTGATCTCAGGCCAGTGTTCACAGCTCCCTAATTTGGAATTTTCTTAGCAGCTGTCGGTTTGGGGTGGATCCTTTCTCCATTCAGCGTTCCCTCCCTCCCTCGCATCTACACATTTTGCTTTCCTCTCCTTTTTCTTCCTGACAGAAGTTGTTCTGGACACACACACCCCCATATGGATCTTGCTGAAGGTGTCACTTGGCTCTTGTGTCTGTCAGATTGGTGTGGCCCCTAGGGCCCTTTGGATTTGGATTCTATGGTAGCCCAGTGGCCTTTGCATGTCTGTGGGTGCAGATGCCTACGTCCCTCTGTGGTAGCCCAGGCATTCAGTGACTGTTTTAACCCACTTATCCTTTCCACCACCTCCCACACAAGGTGGCCATGCGGCCATGCCCTGGTCCCCTTCTCAGAGGTAGCTTAGGCATTTGAAAGGGAGAGGAGACCACGTGACACTCTGAGTCATTAGCTGTCATCTGCCCAGCCTTGGCTTTGAGCTCTGGTTCGAGTCACATCTGTGCTTCCTGAGCAGCACTTCTGAGTCCCCTGGAACGTTGTGTTAGGAGAAATGGAAAAGGTAGAACTCAGAACAAACACAAAGCAAAGCTTTGTCTTGGAAAATTCTTTCAAAAAACCTGTACCCACAGGTACTTTCTGAGTGCTCAGATGAGGCCCATGTTGGTTCCAGTCAAGGGATGTTGTGCTGTGGAATTTGAGAGAGACTTGTGTGCCACCGAGCAGTCTAGCTGAGCTGGATGAGGTGTTGATGAGGGTGTGTAGAAGGTCTGCACGCAGGGGAGATGATACTGGAACCCCCAGTGGCCAGTTGGAGAGATGAGCGCCCCAAAGAGCCTAATGGTCCTTATGTACCAGCCTCCGATGCTCAGAGACAGTGGAGCTGGGAACTGTGGGCCTCGTACAGACAGGAGCCAGGGAATGTGAGCCCATTTGGGCCTCAGGTTTGTGATCTCGGATGGAGTTGGTCTCTGTGCTGTGACCTGTGTGCCAACAGCACTTTCATGCTTCCTGTCAGTGGGAGGCGGAGCCCTTTCTCATGGGAACAGTGATTCAAAACAGGAGAGCCGTGGCTTCTCCCTGCGCTCCGCCCACATACCAAGCACTGTGGAAGATCTGACTCGCCCCGTTATCAGGGGAAGCTGCCCATCATTCCCACGCGGCCTATCACTCCATCCCTCCTCCCCCAGCATGGAGGCTACATTAGCCATTGTCCCTTCAGACCCTACAGCCGGAGGCCATACGGCTTTGTGACCCAAGGCCCTCGGTACCCCACAACCAAGGAAAAGCTACACACACACACACACACACACACACACACACACACACACACAATTTCTTGCAAGCATTCAGAAAAAAATCTAAATTTGTTCAAAGCCACTGAATGTTTGCTTTGAACAGGCTGCAAGGAGCAATGGATGCTTGATGTGGGGTCTGTGGGAAAAAGAGGGTGAGCGCCAGCTCTGTGAGCCTAGCATAGTCTAGCCAGCAACATGGCCCAGCCACAGGCTGCTCACCCCCGAGCTGCTCATGCTTTATCCTGTGATGTGTTTCTTTTCATTATCATTGCATATTTATTTAGTTATTTTGTGGGTGTGTCATAGTGCACACGTGGAGGACAGAGGACACCTTGCAGGAGTACATTTTCATCTTCCACCATGTGGGTCCCAGGGATCAAACTCGGGTCTTCAGACTTGGCAGCAAGTGCCCTCAGTCACCGTGGCATCTCTCCGCTGCTTAATTTGATTTTTTTGAAGATTTATTTTATTACTTGTGTGTGTGTGTGTGTGTGTGTGTGTGTGTGTGCGCGCGCGCGTGCACATGCATATGAGTGCTAATGCCTGTAAAAGCTAGAGGTGGTCATGAGCAGTCTGACATGGAAACTGGAAATCGAACTCGGATCCTTCAGGAGAGCAGCCAGTACTCTTAACCACTGAACCATCTCTTCAGCCCTGGCACTGTGTCTCAGGATGTTTGTCTGTCCTGTGGAGTTAGCAGGGCCCGGCCTTCCCTCTGTGGCATCATGAGATTGTTCACCACAGATGGCAGTTTTAGAACGGAGGAGGAGCCAGGGACACCAGGCACATGGTAACTGACAGTGGATGGCCCAGCGTGGCCAGCCTCTGTTGGGCTGGAGGTTAAGCCGTGGGAAGTGTCCCGAGGCCCCAGAAGATCTTCAGTAAGACGCAAGGCCAAAAAGGAAGCAGATGGTCAGGGGCCAGGTATTCCCAGGAGTTTTACTTCCGGTGGGTCAGAAGTATGTTCTCACTCAAATTTACTCTTTACATACCGCCCACCGCTTTCTGCTTTGGAGTCAAGGGCTGTATGGAGGGGCAGACAGCAGCACCTCAAACCGTTCTTGGGGGACAGTTTTGAAAACGAGTGAAATATGTCAGGATGATGTTACAACGAGTGGGGGCTGGGGTGGGAGGCTCCCCATATCTCAGGGGAGTGTGAGGCTAATGCCTCAGGGACCCCCAAAATGCTGACCCTGTGTTCAGGATGGGGCAAAGATACAGTCCTTGATTTAATTGTGTGGACATCACGTCTATGGCATTTGTGTTAGCCATAGACTGGGTAGTAACCAAAGTCCAGCCGCACAGTAATATCTGTGTAATAAAATGTGGTGTGGCGATTAAACCACTTTTTATCAATGCAGTCAGATGCTCAAAAATTTGATTTTTCTTTAAAAAAAAAGTCAGGATACAAAATTATATGTTTTGTGAAGACAGACCCCTTTTATGTAAAATGCTTGCATATCCACACCCATTTATTTAGACAGTGTCTCTGGATCAGTGGTGTATGATACAAGATTTTCAAGTGTGCAAGTAACTTCGGATGACTTCATTTGTACAAGTAGAGGGCTCTCGGGGCCCTGCCTAGACGGCTGTTCCCAGGGTGGCATTGAGTGTGATTTTCAAAGGGGGTAGAACTGAATTGAAGATGTGTACAGAATTTTGGCTCAGTCCCGAGTGCACATCTTTAGCAGGCAGTCGCAGCCCCCCCCCATCTGATGTCAGAGACCCTGTGGGCAGCAGAATCACGGTGACATCTGCAGTTCAGACCCCAGGAGGGCAGCCGTGGACACATGGTGTTCAGTCAGCTTCCTCCTCCAGCCTGGTCCCCATCTCTGATTCGTGATGCAGTCCTGTGGGGTTTGAGAGATGTCTGATTTACGGTGAAAATTTCCAACCGGAGTTGATGATCTTAAATGTGTAAGTCACCCTTCGTCCTGCCCCTTTTCACAATTCTCGTCTGTCTGTCTGTCACTCTCTTTTTAAGAATTTCCTAGGGGTGGAAAGTAGTTCTTTTCGTTGTGAAGCTTTCTTTTTCTGTTCACAGCGAAGTGTAGTCTTTCTGTGTGGACATACGCAACGTCTATGCACACGTGTGACACACGATGAAGAGCTGCAGGTGTGGGTGGCTTTGCAGTGCCTCCCCCGCACACACACCTGGGTACCCATGCCGCTTCTGGCTCTGAGGACTGTGGCCCCACAGCCCTGGAAACGCACCCCTCCTGGAAGCAGGAGGCTGCCCAGCTCCCATGGGGCGCCTTCCCCAGGATGCCGGCCTCCCTCCCAGCCCAGCCCTCTGCTCGCTGCTCTTCCTTCCGCCCGCCCCGACAGCTGCTGGAAACGGGGTGTGTGACATACACAGGAAACGGCCCTGACAGGCATAGTGTGAGCTGCGAGTGCATGGCAGCACTTCCAGAATCAGGAAGTCTGTCCCTTTTGTCATGCTGTTCTGAAGCCACAGCCAGCCAAGCTCAGCCATCAGCATTCCTCTGTGCTAGGCAAATGCAGGTGCTCTGGGCACTCACTGCTGTGTGTTTGTGAGTCAAATTCCTGCAGGGATGGCCCAGCTTGTACCTGCAAGGTGACAAACTCAGGTGCGGCTTGTTAGAATTGGAATGGAAACAAAGCACATGTCAGTCAGATGGAGGGAGTGGTCCAGCAGCTCTCTCTTTCTCCAGGGTCTGCTGTAACTTAGCATTGCAGGGCAGGTTATTCCCGGAGCCCCATTTGGCCAAGGGTGCCTCTCAGGGTTTTCCGTAGAGGAGGGAGACCTTTATTGTTCCTAGCAAAGGGTATCCAGAACCCTGTAATCCCATTGGTAACTCTCCTGGCTACAAGCAGGCTATCTCTACACCTCTTCCATTGCTCTGGGCAGTCGATTTGGTTAGCATTTTAAAGACTGGCTGATTTCTTTTATTCATGAAGCACTGGCAAGCTGTGACTACATATGGTAACATAATAACCATGGCCTTATGGAGACTTTCCTCCGCCATCAGGATGACGCTGAGGGTATTCTGTCTGACGGCAGCCGTGAGGGCTGATCCGCTGACAGTGTCTCAGGTACAGCACAGACAACTGTGTCTTGGTGTCTACCTGCACTTAAAGCTCCTCTGTTCCTTTGCAGCCCGTCTTTACCTGCCCTCGACTGGCAGCTGCCATCCCACTCTGGTCCGTATGAGCTTCGGATCGAGGTGCAGCCCAAGTCACACCACAGGGCTCACTATGAGACAGAAGGCAGCCGGGGGGCTGTGAAGGCCTCAGCTGGAGGACACCCCGTCGTGCAGGTATGATGTCTTCTGTGACCTGCCAATAGCCCATACCTTGGCATTTCTCAGTCTAAAACAGTTTTGCATCCGCAGCTGGGGACCTTCCTCAAGCTTTAAACACAGTCTCCTCAGAGCCAGTTAGTTAGACATTGGCTACTTGCATATCCCATTTCCTTCTGCATAGGGATGCTCCTTATCTTCAGTAAGGCTATGTCCCAATGAACCCTTGGTAAACTGAAAAATGTCAAAAGTCAAAATGCATTCCCTCTACCTCACTGACCATGCATCTTCGCACAGGTCCCGCATAGACAGAATGTCAGCCACTCCTCTCTTCACAGAGGGGCCGGCTGAGCACTACACGAAATTCAAAGTGTAGTTTTTCTGATTGGGTATCACTTTCACACTAGCATAGAGCTGAAGGGAAGACGGTAAGCAGGACCGTGGTGAGTCAGGGGCTGTCCGTGGGTGCCGTACAGTGCTTTTCATCACATCTGCAGTGGTTCTGAAGGCTCACCCCAAACAGACTTACATGCAGGTCTGGCTGCATTGCACCAGCTGTTCTGCAGCTCCATTCTTCTCTTTCCAAACTCTGCCCCCCTGGAGCAGATGCACACTCTCCACCCACACCACACACGTGGGATTGGTGGGCAGCCTACACTTGTGAGCCTGCCTGGAGGTGTTAGGGGTAGGGTCTGAGAGAGCAGGTGATGAGCCGGAGTTCTGAGGGGAAGGTGGCTGAGATGGGCACAGTCATGCCTATAGACCTTCGGGGAAGGAAAAATCGTCGCTTAGAGGGGAGATACAGTGCTCATCCATGCTGGCCAGGAGTCACATTGGAAACTAGGGGGCCCAGCAACATCACAGATCCAGCTTGCCACTCCTCCAACTGTTCATCAGTGTGACATCCCAATGGGCTGTATGAGGTTGTCCTTGCTTCCCTGTGCCACACCTGTCCCCTTGTGTGCGTTAGACCCCAAGACATGACTGTTTTAAGTGGCACCAAGAAATGCTTGTTCTCTGCCTGGCTCTGGTCACATGGTGACATAGAGAGCTCTTTACCCCAGTACCCCAACATCATAAACCCAGGTGCCCAACCCTGTTATTTTCAGGACTGATGCAAACTGGAAGGGGTACTCAGCAGGGAACCAGGTACTTTTCTTTTATTCCATTTAGGTAAATAAAAAGCTGGCAAAGGCAGGAGGCGCTGGAGACAATGGCTGTTTGCCAACGCAGCAATCAGCCCCATGGAATGGGCCAGGCGAGGTGCAGAAATGAAGCACTTTAGCGGGCCTTGTGGGTGATATTAAGGCGATATTTGTGGCCCGCGTGCCTGATGCCAATTAATACCTACTTTGTTAGCGGCTTGATGTGATAAAATGCAGGAGACATCGGTACGCAGCAGCCAGCTTGACATTTTAAGTTTCTACCTTCCCAGGTGGAAGTCAGGTAGAGCTGGCCCTCAGCTGTGCAGGGTAACTACAGGTATTTACCTCTCCTTTCCTGCTGCGGTCTTCACTGAATGAAAGTGCATTATTGCTGAATGGAACAGGTTTTAATAAGGGAGAAAATAAGTCCGTTAAAGAAAGGCAGGAAGGTAAGTGGAGAGATAATGGCCAAGCTCCTCCACTTACTTGGATCATACAGGCAAGGGGCTCTGGGTGAGAGCCGGGGGAGGGGGGTGCAAATACTGTGCCTTCATCAGAATGATGAAGCTGTGGATACGATATGAATCTGCACCTTTTTGGGTTTGGGCTGATGGTGGTTGTAAGAATCTCAGCTGCTTTGGGGAGATAAAGCCAGGAGTGTGGGGAGCCCTTGTGTTTGGGGGAATTCGTTGTCTGTCAGCCTCTGATACTCGTTACCTGTGTGTCAGGTGCCAAGTTGACATGCTGCCCCTGGAGAACCAGGCTCTAGGCATCTTGGGCACGGGGCAACATTTTTCTCTCAGTGCAGATGATATCCAGGAAATTGAGGCATTTCTGAGGAATGGTGAAATTTAAAACAGCGTTTAAGAAGCACCCTCTGAATTATTTAAAGTGGTGTTAAGGGAAGGTGGTAAAACCAGGTCAGGCTGGCTCTGCTTCCACAGAACAGCCACCCCCTTCCTCAACAGCGTTGAAAGGCAAAGAAAAACAACCCCTAACCAAAAATGTTAGGTTCTGTCTCACGTCTCATTGTGAGAAATTAGGAACCCAAGGAGTTTTCTGGAATATTCTCACCAAGTAAGCTCACACCTATGCCAGTGTGTGAGGTAAACAGCTAAAAAGAGGGTATTTTAGGGTATTTGTTTTCTTTTTTTGGCTGGTGGACCACAAATTAGGTAAAAATAGAATTTGCACGTAATTATGAAACACACAAAAATAGAAGATTCTCTTGGTTGCCATGAAAGCGCCGTAACCACAAGGTTCTACCCCAGGCTTCTGGGTTGTGTTGACACGCCCTTCAGTGCCACCAGCCCTGCCGTCTGACCTTCCGGCTCTCAGAGGTGGGCACATTACACAGCAGTCTGGGTGAGGCCACGGACCAGCCCACATATCCGCTGTGCAGCCACTGCGCAAGCCATTTTGTGGCCAGTAGTGTCTACTGCGTCCCTGACTGTTCAGGCCTTCTACCTCACTCATGAGCTCCTAGAAGCTCCCATTTCCTCAGCACGGTCCCTGTAGTGGATCCGGCACCATGGTTTCCTCTATGTCTCAAGAAGTCTGTCCATAAAGACAGCAGCAATCTGCAGGACAGAAAACCCTAGTGGTGCTCAGGAGGGAACTGTAAAAGGAAGGAAGACATGCCCCTCAGACCCGGGGTCCAGAAAGAGGCGTCGGGTCAGTGATCCTCTTCCTTGGATGTGTTGTCCGGGGACCACGCAGACCAGACTCAGGCGTACTGGTGGAGTCAAAGGTCATGCATTTCAGAAAAGGCAGCTGCATCCGGCCTAACTTTGCTTTCAGTGGAGAGGCCAGTGTCTGTGAAGGACCTGCCTGAACAATCGGCGCTCCGGTGGGAGGCTTAGGACTCTCCCTCTGACACAGACTTGCATTTTGGTCGCTGCTCTCTTCTCGGGGCTCATTGTCCCCCACCAGGAGGGTGTCACGTCTGCTTTTGTCCATGGACGTCTTTCTTCACACCACGATCTAAGTATCCAAAAGGGCCGCAGGCTCCCACTAGCCATTCAGTGATCACCAAGCTACCCAGTCTTCAAAAACACTGGCTTCATAATCTGACGTTATCTAAAAAAAACATCATGCCGAGTCAGAATGGGCAGCCACAGGTTATTCTGGACTCAAGGAGGGCCTGGTAAGGACTTACCTATCGGCTTTCCTGGCAGCTCCCAGGACCAGTTCAAGGGCCACCTTGCAGTGGACATGTTCTGTGCAAAGTCTGTGGGGGATGTCCTTGGTGACATGGTGGCTCCCTTCCCCTCCCCCCAGTTACCACTGTCTTCCACTAGTTATCAAGACAGGAGCTCCTACATCTGCCTACAGTGTGCTGTGGTCTTGTTTCCAATGCCACACTGTAACCAGTGAGAAAAGGCCGAAATTTTCCTTGACTATGAAACTTGCCTTGGTAGAACAGATGTCTCAAATACTCTAAGGTAGAGGCATCTGCCTCTCCAGTTCTCCAAAGTAAGACGTCATTATTGAGCATCATCCTATCCAGCAAGGGCCCTCCTGACCTTGATCTGGCCTGTGGCTTTCAGGTCTCCATGTCTGTTGGGTCTTGGCCACCACTGACAGAAGTGGCTGAGGATCCAAATTCTCCAGAAGTGAAGCAGGGGATGTCTAGGTTGGCCTAGAGTGAACTATGGCCTTGTGGGCTCCTACCTTTAGGGGCCCCCACTGCGGTGCATCACGGGGTCTGAAGATCATCTCCCACCCCAGTGGTCACATCATCCAGCTCTGTTTACCAATCACCAGATGACTTGCCTGATAGCATCTGCACATCACACACAAGCCCGCTCTGCTTGAATAATTAATAGGCCACTGAAATATGAACACTCAGAAGCTGGTCAGTTCCTAACATTTAGGTTTGCAGCACGGGACTTGCCATTTAGGACAGTGACCAGCGTGGCCCCTGACTGGCCATGAAGGATTCAGATCAAAGAGACGCGCAGACTGTGGCCCAGACAGGTGACGCTGGACTCAGTGTGGATATAAGTCATATACTCTCAGGATACAGACAACAGGGACTTGAGAATCTAAAGGAACTGGGGCAGAGTCGTAGAGGAAGCCATGATAAGCATTGGCTTGTGCTCAGACACAGGGGCCAAGCAGAGGCCAGTGGGGTCTCATGGCCTCAGGGACCCTTCAGAAGTCACTTAGCTTGTCCCCTCCCCCATATAGATTCATGGCAGATGCTTTTTCTATCATACAAGACATTTGACAGCTAAGGACATCCACTAGGAGATGACTTGCATTTCTCCGGTTGTTAAAATTGTCTTCTCGCCAGGCTGTTGTTATAATTACTTTTCTTTCTTGGTGGTGTCTTTCCTCAAGTCCCAGGGGAGGTTTAGAGTGGTAAAAATATTATGAGAAGTGGGTTTGTGAGGGGTGTCTGACCTGTGGTCACAAGGTACCTTATCATTTGGTTTAGCGGCCTGGGATGCTCTGTCATGTGTGAGCCTGCTTCCCCCGGTCTCCTAGGCCTCTCCTCTGGAATACACACATCCGGAGGCTAACAGAGAGCCAGGGTCCTTCAAGGGCCAGTGAGGGGTTTGCTAGGTATTCTGATCAGAGCAGCAGGGGGGTGGGCACAGGGGAAATAATGCAGCACTTCACTCTGCCTGGAGCAGCAAGCTGTTAAAACATGCATATCACAGAGGTCTAACTGCAGCCCTGACCCCAGAGCAGAAACACGCTGGCCCTGGTCTACACAGAGCCAGCCAACCTGCGTGGTCTGGATTAATTTTTTATGGATCAGCCTGGACAGTGCATGGAGTCCTCTCTCCTTTCAGGACATTTCAATGCAAACACTCTCTTATCCCTGCCCACCATGCACAGGCTGACTCTCCCGTCCCTGCCCACCATGCACAGGCTGACTCTCCTGCCCCTGCTCACCATGCACAGGCTGACTCCCGTCCCTGCTCAGCATGCACAGGCTGACTCTCACGTCCCTGCTCACCATGCACAGGCTGACTCTCCTGCCCCTGCTCACCATGCACAGGCTGACTCTCCCGTCCCTGCTCACCATGCACAGGCAGACTCTCCTGTCCCTGCCCACCATGCACAGGCTGACTCTCCCGTCCCTGCCCACCATGCACAGGCTGACTCTCCTGTCCATGTTGACCACGCACAGGCTGACTCTCCCATCCATGCTCACCATGCACAGGCTGACTCCCGTCCCTGCCCACCACGGACAGGCTGACTCTCCTGGTCACCTAGATAGTGTCTCCCTTCCGCACATATACTCAGCACCATGTCCATTGTTCAGCAAACACAGGGATTTCATGAGAATCCCTCCTGAGCACACTGCAGCTTTGCTTACTGTACGAGCTCCCAGTGGCAAAGCTAAGAGTGGACAGACAATTGGTGGTGAGAGATGAGTTGTTGTACTGGGAAGACATCTGGGGACAGCTCTCATCCCAGTGTGACAGTGGAGTGGAGGTGGCCCTGTCTGCTTGCTCAGTCTACAGTAGTGGACTTGAAAAAAACTGTCTGGCCTCGGTTTAGTTCCACCGATGTACTCAAGGCGGAGGCTTCACATGGGCTCTCAGCATCCGCTTGTGAGCTCACTTCAGACCCTTACCATCCAGCAGAATGGGAAGCAGTGAGGGCACCATGTGAGCCCGGGAGCAAAGGCAAGGCGGGGCTACAAGCAGAACCCTCCCCCCGAAACAAGGAGCCTCCAAGCCTGCCACCAAGTCCCCAAAGCTGACTTGAGAGCCGTGGCTTCTTTGATCCAGGCTAGGGAAGAGTTTAAATGATGATGTCTTGGGCACATAGCCTGCAGATGGTCCTCTAGTTACATGCCAGCAGAGGTCATTCTGAGTTAGGGTCCAGATGAGACAGGTCTAGTCAAGCCCCTCCTCTCCCCTAGGGTCTCAGACACCATCCTTGGGTGCAGGTGAGATGAGGACTGTGGGAATGGAGACAAAACAGGAACTAACACCTCTAGCAACAGTGACAGCAGGAAGGGGCACATCTTGAGCTGGCTCCTGGCCACACATGGACCTTCTTCCTGGTGACTCTGTGGCTTTCCTTGGCCCCGAGGACCCAGAGGCACCACAAATGTCACGGTCTACCCACGGGCAGCTGTTCAGATGTGAAGAAGATACAAATAGTGATGAGAAGCTGCAGCTGTAGCCAGTGTTCTCTCGGGAGTCTGGGAAGGACTGGCACTTTCTCTCTGAGTCTGTCCTTTGACAGTCCCAACTCAGGCCACCATGGGAGGTGGGGGTGGAGAGGGACTATTGTTGAATGCCTGCCCTGGCCTGGTGGCCTTGTTTTTGCCACTCAGAAGAACACTGGATTCCTTCCTATGTGGATGGAGGTAGTTTGCTCTGCATCGGCACAGATGGCCGCAGGCCTTGCCTAGGCAGACACACAGTCAGGACCTCACTGGTCATGTGGGTAGATGTCCTCAGCATGGACCCCAGGGATGAGAGAAGGAACAGACTGAGAGCCAGTATCCCCCTAGTGTTAACACGTGGGATCTGGGATGGCATCATGGTATCAGTGCCCTGAGAAGCCTTGATGAATTTTGAGTATCTTCAGTCCTTCATATCACATTTCCAGCCCTGCATCCTCCCTCAGCATTCTCGAGGCTCTAATAGTTTAATGGAAAGGGTTAGAGTCTCTTACATGTGCCCCATGGATGCTTAATGCATGGCCACTGAGTCATGCTATCCACACTGTAAACAGCAAAACTCACCAGGATGCTGGCTGCCACAGGCTGGATTCTGCAAGGTAGAGGGATTGGGGTTCAGGGCAGCAGCCATATTTTCTGGGATTTCCTTGCATGTCTGGGCCTGGTATCACCATGGTAGCATGTTGTAACACACTGCATGGCATGGTATAGGTGACTTCTCCTGAGGGGCCTCTGCCCTGTATACAAGGTAAGCACTAGCCTAGCATGTCATTGTGGAGCCTGGGTGATTCCCAGGAGGGTGTACAGGTGGCTGCTTCCTGAGTCTATTGTGGCCTCTGAGGTGCTGAAGGAAGAGCCTGTGTTGGGAGTTTCTGTACCTGCTTGCCAGCTTTGCAAAAGGAATCTGCTGGCTTTTGGTGCCTCTTTCCTTGGATTTGGGTGGACAGAGAGTAGGTGAAGGCTGCCATCTGCAGGGCCGGCCTCAGGGATGCTAGGTGCCATGCTTAACACAGAGACGATCCAGGCTGATGTGCATGGGGCTGATTGGGCTGTGATTCCTGGCCATGATGACAGTTCCTGGGGACACTGGGGCCCTGTGGGCCCTTATAAACCTTCTTTGCAGGAGCTGAGAGGAGGGTGGTGAGGTCTCTCCCACCGGCACGTTGCCTGAGTTGGTGCCCGTCTTTGTCCCTGGCCCCTTTCAACCCCTCAGGCTAGCCGGGAATCAGCCCTGCACAGGAGTTCCAATTGGTCTTGTGCAGCACAGATGGACCCTGATTCAGTCACATGGCCTTGGTTTAAAATTCCCACAATATCTGCTTGATACCCAGATCTTGAAGGAGGATCCCACCCACTTCTATCCAAGGAACCTTCAAGTAAGGGAGATTTCCAGTAAGGGGGTGGGGTGGGGCTCCTGCTCTCCCGAGTCAGCATGCAAGGCAGGAAGGTGGCCATTGGGGGAAGAGCAGAGAAGCTGAGCTGGAGGCCTCCCCAAGGAGCAGGCCTAAGATCCACACCCAGGTGCATCCTGGCTGTGGTTGTGAACGGCATGCTTCAGATGTCCACTCTGAGCTGTTCTGTGGGTCCTGCCTCACGGGTCATAGAATTCACATCTGATGGAGGTCTGAGACTCAGGGAAAAAGTCAGGAAACTGGGTTTTCCTTGACCTGCCACAATCCCATACCCCACCTCCTGTCTGCCCCCAGTCTTCTTCAGCACAGGAGAGGAAACACGAAATTTGTGAGTGAATTAATTCCTAGGGTGGAGCCAAAGCTCACTTTGCAGGACCCTATAAGAAAGTGACCTCAGGACTGAGGGCACTTCGAGCATCTGCACACACACAGGGGTACGCAAGACCAGGAGCCTGGGCTCTAAAACCTGACAGGCCAAACACCTGCTCAGTTCAGGCTGCAGGAGAGCCATGAAGCCCACTGTTGGTTTCTGAAAGCCGTGGAGTGTGGCTTCCTCCTTGAGAACCTACACCAGGACCTTTTGTGGGAGAAACTGTACCCGGTGCTGGGGAGGGGCCAGGCCCTGGGAAGTGGGAGGCTGGATTCACAGGCCTCTGTAAGGAAGGGAAGGCATGCTTGAGCAGCCCACTGCTCCTGTTGAAAGCACGCACTTCTTCATGGGTGCTTAGGGACACCAGGCTTCTCCACACGGAGATGGTTCGCTGTATTGGAGACGAAGCTTGGGTCCTTGGGTATTCTAGACAGGCATGCTACCACTTGGCTACACCCACAGCCCTGAGACATTTTTAAGTAAATTAGACAACTGATTATTAGAGGCCTGGAACAGCCTCAGGCCCTCAGCAAGGTGGGGAGACTTCGCCAATGGAAATCAAGGCCCCATGAAGGTGTGGCATGCATGGTTCTCAGTGAGGGCCCAGCAGGCATTATCCGTGTGTGTGGTCTCTGGCATTCATGCCCTTGAAATATTTACATGGATACACCCATTTTGGTTCTTATTTTGTTTTTAAATTTTTTGCCTTCTCAGAAAGGTAGAGAAAGTTTGTACATGAAAAGACCTGAAGGAGCTACGTGCAGCCTCTCACGGCTTCCCCGTGCTGCTCTCAGCTGTGGGCTGCTTCTGGAAGAGGCCATGTGTACACTGGCCACTATCCCCAGGATCTGGGGAACGACTGTAGACCTCACTTTGTCTGTGTTTGTAAATACGGTTTTGATCTTTAGTGTGATCATTGTCCTCATAGGAGGAGTCCTCAGAATTACATGGTATAGATTGAGTACCGCTGTGGGCTCATGACACATACGTGCACACGTAAAACCAAGTGCACACGTTTCCATAAACCCGTGCTTGCTCACCCAGGCATACATTCATGAAGTAAATGCACAGGCTTTGAAACACATGTGTGCTCATACAATTCAGGGTCAAATGCACACCACACACACACACACACACACACACACACACACACACACTCATAACAAACACATGTACACAATCCCATTTAGGTCATATTCACACCTGCTTATATGTTCATACATGTATAAACACATGCACAGACATACACAAACAGGTGCACACATATCACATATATCAGTGCACACACACACACACACACACACACACACACACACACGCATACTTGTAACACCCTGAAAGCCAGGGGATATTTTCTTTGCAGACAGAGCTGGTCACTAGCACAGATTCTTTGGGTGCCACACACGTGACCTTCTGTGCTAGGGGGCTGTGCCCAGAAGCTCTGCCCTGTGCCTGCCTCTGGGGAAGCCCTGGGGACTGATGTCCCGAAGCCCATTTGCTGGGACACAGGAGCTCAGGCAGCGAGTGCCTAATAGTGTCAAGGGCCTCACCTAGTTACACAGAACAGACAACAGTGTCTGTTTGGCATCCGTCCAGGTACTGCTGAGTGGGTGAAGTTGTTTTTGGTTTTGTTTTGTTTTTGCAGTATTTGCTAGGCAGACTCTTTTACCACCGACCTACACTCCTAATCTCCCTTTTAACTTTTAATTTTGAAATAGCCATCTCATTGAGTTGCCCAAGCTGGCTTTGAATGTGTGATCCTTCTGCCTCAGCTTCCCGAGGGCTGGCTGGGGTGATAGGCCTATGGCACACAGCCTGGCTTGGAAGTTGAGCTTTAATTCTCCTACTGGGTGTCTGTGAGGGGTCCTGCCCTCGCTGGTCATTTCTTTCCTCCCAGTCAGGCACGTGGTGGCATCTGGAGTGACAAACAGCTGGAGATGTCCCCATGCTGGTTGTTCTGTAGGGGGATCACCCATGCTAAAGAGCAGCAGCTCTCCAGGGTCTGTGACTCTAGCTAAAGCTGGTGGGGTAGCCTCCACCTCACTGGAGTGACATTTAGCTCCTACCCTCTCAAGTTGTAGGGCAGGAAGATGGGTCAGACCCGGCTCCTGTGTGTACATCGAGGCCTCCAGGGCAGTGGTGAATTCCCAGGATGCCTCTGTGCCCTGCTAGGAGACCAGTGCTCTGCAGTCTCCAGGAGAGGGAAATAGAACTTCCAATAACAGAAACTTCCCGTCTCCTGGCAGTGGCGTTTGTAATGAGGAATTGGGGCTGAAAACAATCTGAGATAATGTGACTACAACACGAACTCTTAATTAACCAAGTAGAGGGAATTGGGTTTAAAAAATAGTGAAACCCACCCTGGGTGAGAGCCCCAGCACCAGAAGGAGGGAAAGTGAGACCAATTTGTGAAATGATTTCTCTCGTCTTCTGGGACATGGTGGCATGCTAATGTTACTCGGGGTCTTAAATGCAAATTTCCCTTGAAGTTGATTGTTTCAAGCGCACATTATGTCTTTGGTGGAAGAATGTCACATGACGGTGTCCTTTGCTTAGTAACCAAGTCGGAGTGATTGGCTGAAAGGCAGACCATTTTCATCAGTTAATTGGCGCTGTTAATTCAGATCGTCCACCAGGTATAAAGGTGTGCATGCTGGCCCAGCTCCAGCACTGAATAAATTTGTCCTCCATCAGTCTGTTGGCCTGTCACTCCCCTGGGTAAGTGCTGAGGTAGCACACAGGCTAAAAACAAACATTTTAATGTGCAGGAAACTGAGGAGTGCTTACGCCTTGCAAATGGAATAATGCATTTTGTTTCGTTTAGAGGGGAACCGAGGAGGCTTCGGTTTGACAGGTAACTTTATAAATGTTGTTCTGACAGACACTGTGAGAAGCCAGAGGCAGAAGGTCCATGCAGAGGGATGTGTGAAGTAGCTTAGATTTTCTTTTCTTAAAGTGAACTTCGTGCTTTAAATAATAGATATTTACCTCCCAGGTTAAGCCTTAAATATTCCTATTTTCACTGAAATGGCATGTTTCTAAAGGATAAAATTATACCGTGTTCACTGCCTTACATCCCTTAAGAAGCTTGGCGTAGCAGGGATCTTGGGGGAATTTTCAGTTGTCATTTTAAAGTCATCTGACCCAAGCCAGGCTGGGCTAGAGCCTTGGGCCACTCTGAGGATGGCCCACCAAGAAGGTTTTGGTCATAGATTCCTTTGTGTGTGTGTGTGTGTGTGTGTGTGTGTGTGTGTGTGTGTGTGTGTGTGTGTGTGTTGTATTTCACGAGATAGAATACTAACTGGCACAACTTGTCTCTGGATTTCTTCTTTTTATTTATTTATTTTTCAATGTGTCATATTGCAAAACTACTCTAGTCCAACATAGAGTAATGGTTTCTTAGTTGATTCATCACACTGCAAGAGGCGAGGGCCTGGCTCCCGGGTGTTGAGGGGCCTGGACCAACCAACCTGGTTTGCCAACCCTTCTGGGCACCGTTTGTAGGGACTGATTTCTGTGCTCCACACTCTGTTCCTGCAGATCTAGACAGTGCTAGGCGTGACCACTCTGGCCCAAGGGTGGCAGAGGTAGCTTTCTGTGCTGATGACCTTGGATGGGAGATTCTATGTAGTATTCATTCAGTCAGCCAGGCCCACAGCAAATTGGGGGAGTCTGGGGGGGAAATTCCCTGTACTCTTTGGCTCCACCAGACTTCGTCAAAGATTTCCACTGTGTTGTTATCCCAGAATGACTGAGGAGCTGTGGTTGGCAGGCACCCTTCACACTCACATGTATGTGCCCTTGGTTCATAGCCTGCCTGAAAATATCCGCACAGGTAGTCAGTGAATTTGTCAGAAGTGATTGAGTTCATGGATACTGTGACTCCATGACAAAATAGAAACAGATGCCTGGCCCATAGCTCCTGAGCCAAGCCCAAAGAGAAATCTTTCCAACCTGACCCAGTGTATAAAATACATGTCTGTGAGTATGTGTGTGCAGACAGAAACACCACCACCACACAGACTGTCTCATACACGGTTGACACTCATAACCCCCACCCCCCAGGTGATGGTCAGAGTCTCTGTTCACTGTGCCAAATACATCCAGGGCTTGTCACAGGACCAGCATTAATTTTAAACATTAATCAGAGGTGCTCGTAATTCTGCCCAGAGGTCCGGGGAGACAGAGGTTCCCTTGGAGTCACCTACTGGTGTCAGGGGGTGGCTGGTCAAGTACATACCACAACCATCCTCACCATCTTCGCAGCAAAGATTCCTGTCCCCACAGTCGTGGTATCTGCATGGTGTCAGCCACAGGGACAGGTGGGCTGTTTCGATCCGCCTCTCCACCACACAGTCTGCGGTGAGCTCTTTATCCTGCGCTGTCCTGCGTGGTGATTTGTCATAGAGGACTGATGTTCTCAGCCCCCAGACTTCCTTATGTCTCCAGAGGTAAACTGGGGTAAGCCCCATCCCTGGCCCTCAGCTTGCTGTTCAGACCTCTGTCCTGAACACTGGTCAGCAATGGGCCTTCTGACAGGGTTCTTTTCTGGGAACTCAAATTCAGAAATCGTTCCTTCCCCTTTAGGGGAATCAGAGGAGGGTCTGCATGTTTTGCTAACATGGTGTGGAGGGATGGTTCCTGCGGACTGAGCTGTGCTGTGGACACAGAAATGGGATTGGCACAGAGCTCTCCGGACCCTTTCTTACTCTCATCTAATTCTTAGATGTCGGTACTGAGAAGTCTCTTGGGCTGGGGGAGTTTGTAGGCTCACATAAAGTTGTCCCCATTTGCCTCACAAGGCTTTGATTTGGGAAAGCAGAAGGATTTGCTGAAGAAAAATGATGGGGTGCAGGGTCAGCCCTGAGATGAGTTCCTCTCACTTTTGCCTTCTCAAAGTGGGCAATGGCTATGACCTTGTGTCAGTTCAGCTGGAGAAGGACAGGGGTCCCCCCAAGCCCATGTGCAGGTCTGCCAGCCTCCACGTGGAAGCAGTACGCTCTCCCTCCAGGCGTCAGAGGTAAGCCCTTTGTGGGCTCCTACTCCACCTGCCTCCTCTGCTTATTGAGGCAACAAAGCCTCGGGCCTCTGCCCCATTAGCCTCTGGTGAGTGGGGAACACATTTTTCTTGCTGCGGCTGCTGCTGCTGGTGGCTGTGGGCTGATAATTGAACTTAAGGGTCTGGGTTGTACCTGTTTGAAGTACAGTCTTAGTCCCCGGGGCCTTTCATCTTGGGGTAGGGCTGGCACTGGCCGTGTGCCACATGCTGGTGGATCACAGGACCTAATGAAAGTCATGGTGCCTGTGCCTCTCCTAATGAACCACCGGCATGCATCAGGCCAGAGGCAGTGGCTGAGGCCTTTGTGGGAGGGACATGTGAGAGGTCCACTGCCTTGTAAAAACCCAATACCCAAGGCCCACATCAAAATCCAGCAGCAGCTAATTGCACTGTCCGATTTTCTGGTTCCCATTTCTAGGTTTCATTGTTTTTTTCCCCCAATGTTTTAAAATGAAAGGCATAATCCTCTACCAGCCCGTAAGGCTGGAATTCCACTGGAAAGGCAAGAAATGGGTAGAGCATGGGATCCTCTGTAGCCCCTCTCTTCCCTGTTACCTCCCTTTCCCCTGCCAAGAATCTGTGGCTCCATTTCTTGTGGCTGAGGTTTTTCTCCAGTAGGGTCTGTTCCTCCATCATTGCTTCAGGATCCTCAAAGACGGCTTGGTGCTTTCTGGAGGATGATGTTCATCACCCTCCTGCTTGGGGTTGCTAAAACCAAACTCTAGTACCCCGGCAGCTCATCTCAGGTTTCCACCTACATGTCACTCTTGGCTCTGAGTTACAGCGCTCACCCCTTCTGCCCCACTTGTGGCCAGGCCATTCTTTTGGGGCCTGCATGAGGGGCTGTGGGCTTAGCCACTGGTAAAGTGGATGACAGTGGCCAGAGGATGCCATACCTAGTCATAGACTGAGTCTATGCACATTGCCTCTAGGAGTGCATGTGAGCCCATGTGCACACTACCTATCTGGTTATACATGTGCAAGGGCATGTATGAGGTGTGCATTTGGTGCATGTATGTGAACATGTGTTGTGTTTGTTTGAAAAGAGGGCCAGGAGTGTTCAAATTCTAATCTATATTCCCAGGGCCTTTAGGATAGTGAGGCTCTGTTTTATTTTATTTTTTGAGATAGGATCTCACTGTGTAGCTCTGGCTGTCCACACACTCTCTATGTAGACTCTGGCTAGCTTTGAACTGAGAGATCGGCCTGCCTCTGCCTTGTAAGTGTTGGGATTAAAGGTGTGCACCACTATGCCCAGCTGCATTATGCATTTATAATTTTAGGAAGGAAGGACTAGCATTACATCACAGTAAGCTGAGGAACTGGGCGCTGGGCGCTGGGCACAGCTTTCCTCTTGAGCTCTCCTCTGCTGACAAATGGCCATTTCCCTGCAGTTTACGTGCGCAGTGCTTACTGGGAGTTCTTTTTTTCTTCGCCAGCTACATGGTTACTTGGAAAACGAGCCGCTCACGCTACAGCTCTTCATTGGGACAGCAGACGACCGCCTGCTCCGGCCCCACGCCTTCTACCAGGTCCACCGGATCACGGGCAAGACTGTCTCCACCACCAGCCACGAAGCCATCCTGTCCAACACCAAAGTCCTGGAGATCCCTCTGCTCCCAGAAAATAACATGCGAGCCATGTAAGCTGGGGAGGGGGGGCTGTGCCCGAGGGGATAGGCTTCCGGCTCTGCCCCAGCACCCAGCGCTCTGCTCCTGGCTCCCAGGCCCCAGCCCTGTGGCTCAGGCCTGAAGGAACTTTACAGATAGTTACGACAACAGATTTGCTTAGTTCTGGGTTCTCAGTTGCTATGTATTGTGCCACCTACAAGCACTGCCTCAATCACGGAGCTGTAAGTGCTGCTCCCAGTGCCCGCATTTAGCTCCTATTTACTGCTGAATGCAGCAGTGCTCATTCAAGGAATGGTTGAGATAAACACTGAAAAGGGAGGGAAGGCAAGGCCTCTGGGCTGTGTTTTCACTCAGAGCTGCCGACGTGGCTGATGTGGCCAGGTGCGGTGTGCAAAGCCCATACGGCACACAGTCAGCTTAGAAAGGAATTTATTAATAAGCGGAGAACACATCACGTGATATTAGGTGGGGGCTCTACTCAGTTTTGAGAGCCCTGAACTGTTAGTGGAGCAGAGAGAACATGGGTTCTGGTAGTTCCCGTGGAAGTCACACCGTACTGGAACCCCAGGCTGGGAACAGATAACGGCACACATAAGCAGGGATCCAGGCGGCCATAATGAAAAAATGCAGATAAGTGAGATTGGGCACAGACTGGAGGGCTTGATGGTATTGCTCTCAGGGATCTGAGGTGACATTCCAGCTAAGAGATGTCTGTGGAAGGGCTGTATGAAAGCCTGGGCTCCACATGCAAAGGCTGCTGGGTGTGAGTGAGTTTGCAGTGTGTGTTCACTCGTGAAGAGGCCAGCGTGGTGAGGAGAGTGTAGATGAGTGGTGGGGCTGTATCACGTAACGCTTTGTGTGTACTCTGATAAGTTCTTCATAACGTTAAGCCTTCTAAGACAAGGACAAAGGGAAGGCTTTCCATGTGCGTCAGCTTCTCGCCAACCCAAGGGATTTACTCACTGGGACTTCATTGTCGATCCTTGGGCTCTCTTCTCTGGCTGTATAATCCAAATTTCCCAAGGACAGGACAGAGCCAGAACATCTCGGAGGAGCCAGGGTCAGCCACAACTTCTGTGCCCATTGTACCACAGCATGCTCCAGCAGGAGACAGGGGGACAACCATCCGCAAGCACAGCCATATAGCCTAAGACATGCTCCGAAGGCTACATTTGTGTGTGTGCTGACCTACAGGTCCCCACACCACTGCTTGATGTGGGAGACACATGCTTGTTCTCTTCTTATATGGGGAAAGAAAAGGTATTGGTTTTGATACATCAAGACTTTTGTAATGTTTGGAACATTTTACTGGACTCTAGGTTTGAATGAAATTATGAAGTAAAGTTATGGGAACTCTTAGAAGAAAAGTTTCACAAACCATAGAATATATCAAAGTGAGCAAAAGGAATAATGTCCCAGGCCTTGAATATGTTTGCTGGAGCACTACAGGACACACGGGAAGGCACATCCTTCCAGGCTTTTCCTCTCAGAGCTGTTCTGCAGGGTCTGAGATGTCTGGGACGGCGAGTGTCTGGTCTCCGGGGCCCCAGGTGGAGACTACAGTCTACATAGCTGCTCAGTTCCCACCCTGCTGGCATACATAGACGCTGTAATCCTCCCCATAAGCTTCTCCTCAGGGAGGCGGGTGTTCAGCAGGAACGGGCTAGGAGGGCTAAGTCCTTTGGGCTGGCAGTCAGATGGTTGGTGCTCCTCATATCCGGTGCTGGGCCCTAAATCCAAGCCATGGCCTTTGTTTCCGGCAGCATCGACTGTGCTGGGATCCTGAAGCTCAGAAACTCAGACATCGAGCTGAGGAAAGGGGAGACAGACATCGGGAGGAAGAATACCAGGGTGCGGCTGGTCTTCCGAGTTCACATCCCACAGCCCAATGGCCGGACGCTGTCTCTCCAGGTTGCCTCAAACCCCATCGAGTGCTGTAAGTGGTAACTTGGGAACTGAACCATGCCATCAAAGGTCTGTTTCAGTATGCTTCCTGGGAAATACAAACACCCCGCAGGAGACCCAACTTCTGTGTCTCCGTAAGAGGGTGCATCTGGGTTACATATTCCCACACAAAGCTGGTTAGGACCTGACCAGAGCACACAGCATTCCTGCCCCTGGGAGCTTCAGACATTAAAAAAGCAACGTTTGTCATGAAGCAAAGTTGTGTTGACTGTGTCTACACTTACTCCCTCTTTATTTGGGGGAAATGGAGAAAAGGAAGTTTGGCTTGGCAGCCACCAGACTGGGCAAACTGAAACAATTCCTCTTCATCCCTCTCCTCTTCCAAGTTCTGCCCCTCTTCTCTCTTTCCTACTCAGCTCCTCTTCTCTCTCCTTCTCTTCTTCCCTTTGCTACACTCATCTCCCTTACTCTCCTCCACAGTCCGTGTGTGTGTGTGTGTGTGTGGGGTGATGGGGTGTGTGTGTGTGTACATGCTCGCACAAGCATACACTCCTGGGGATGGAACTCACAGCCCCACACATAGTAAACGAAAGCTCTGCCACGGGCCATCCACCACGTCCCAAACCTGAATTTTGTAAACTCTGTGTGACTATTTATCTTCCCTGGTGGTACCAAGTTTTTGCCTTCAGTATGTGCAGTGGCCCCCAGAACGTGGCAAAGGGCTCCTTGGCCTCGGAAAGGAACAGGGGTGGGTGCTGCCGTCCTCTCTTCTGCTTGGCTGGCCCCTGGTTCGAAAGCCATGTCCCTGGAAACCTGTCCGTTCCCATCCTGTCAACTTCACTGCCTTCTGAAGCCCTTCCCCATCCTGAGACCTGGGTTCCGGTGGGACCAGCAGACCTGTGAGGAGACACAGTTTCCACCAGCTGTTGCTGCTTGTCTTCAGTGCCCTCAGACTGTTTTGTCCCTCTCCGGCTCTTCTGGCTTTGTCTCCTAGGAGACCCCCACCATGCTGGGGTCTTTAGTCCCATGCTGAACATCCTAGTTCTGCACAGTCCTCTGTCCGTGGCCCCTGGACTGTGGAGCAGGTCCACCTGTGTACCCAGCTAATCCCCACTTCCCTGGGAACAAGTGAGGTCTTCCTTAGTCACACTCACTGAAGCCATGTGGCTCTGCCCCCTGTCCCCTTCTCTCTCAAGCCACTGGAGACCTGAATTTCTAAGGCTGGATCCTCTTCCCTATGAGGTGAACTCTTCCCTGGCCTGGATTGTCTGATTCAAGGGAGTCTGAGGTCACCCATCTGACACAGGTGTTGAGAGTGTCACCCCCCCCCCCAGGCCTCTACAGCCTCCTTTTCATCCACCACCCTCATGAAGTTGCTGATCCCGACCTGGACTTAGCTACCTCTCAAGCTTTCCACTTTGCCCTTGTCCCCAGGCTCAGGGCTAACACTAGGACTAGCTTTCCTATCCAGCTCTTCCGAGGGTCTCACTGCCCTTCCACTCCAGCAGCCGGCAGTAGGAGTCAGATTTCCTGCAGCTACAGAAGACAGTGTTCCATTCTTACCGTGGGCCACGTCCTGATGGGTTTGCCACATTCCTGACCTAGTTGGAGCAGCACGCCTATGGTCTTCTACATAACATGGTTTGAGGCCCCCCACAAAGTTCAGGGCTTGGTCAGTCCCCAGAGAATCTGAACAGTTATGTCAAATGGCAGCACCTGGGGCCAAGCATGCCAGCTAGGGTTCCTCCAGGCAGCAAAGACAAAGCTTTACTCAACTCTCGCCTCTTCTGATACAGCCCAGCGGTCGGCCCAGGAGCTGCCCCTTGTGGAGAAGCAGAGCACGGACAGCTACCCAGTCATTGGCGGGAAGAAGATGGTGCTGTCTGGCCATAACTTTCTGCAAGACTCGAAGGTCATCTTTGTGGAAAAGGCTCCAGGTATGTTCTCCAGGGTGGCTGGATGAGCTCCTGCTCTTGGTGCGGGTGGGAACTGGCTCCTGGGTTGGCAAGATGTGGACGCTGCACCTGCACGATCCATCTGCGTGAGGGTGTTTGGTCATAGCATGGGCAATCACCAGGCAGAGGTAGCCCCCAGCTCACAGAGCTCTGTATCGCTTGTGATTTGATCCCTTTGGAGTCTTTGTGTTGCTGAGAGTCAGGTGGAAGTCCACCTTGGCATCTCCAGGCCCAGACTTTCGAGAGCCACTGCCTCTGTTAAGGAAGCCTGCAGGCTGGGCATCTGAAAACTACTTGCTAGGGTCGTCTGGTTGCCCAGAGTGGTCACCAGGCTTGCCACCTGTTTTGTGCCCTGCCAGCTCTTTCTCTTAGATTTCTCCCTTCCCCCTTTCCTACCTGAGGGAGAGCTCACTTGGCTTCTCTAGGAAGTCAGTCCCCTGAACAAGTGCCGGTTAGTACCATAGTGGATAGAAGTATGGGCCTGCTGACCTTCTGGGTGTCCATATCATGGACATCACATCCCAAGATGGTGTTCACTCTGTCATTGGGACCTTCAGTACCATAGCCATGTGTGTGAGTGTGATCCCCATCTCCGTGGAACCCACAGACCCTACGAAGATCTCCATGAGAAGACAGGCATGCCACTATCACTGCCTCAGCTGTAGCCTTCTGCTCACACTGGCCCCGATGGAAATGTCTTATGAGTCCCAGACACCAGTGGGGAGGGAGCTCAGAAGGGGTGTGGCCCAATGCAAGCTGTGTTTGCATTTTCTTTACATCGGGAGCCATTGTGTCTGTGTGACCTGTGGGGACCGGGAGTGTAGCCAAGGTCACTTCAGTTAGACACTGACCCGAGTTGCTCATCATTTCCGGGAACCTTTCTGGCTCCAGATGGAGGCAGCCACTCGGTAGAGCTGTGCTGACCAAAGAAGCTGCTGGGCACAAGAGAAAGACCCTAGTCCACTGATACTTAGTTTCAGAGAAGAAGAGGTGAGCTGGGCATGAGCCTCTTGAGTGGCACTCGGCCGCAATTATCCTCCTCTACAAAGACTGTATGGAGCTTGGAATTTTGGACCCCAGTCTTCTAGATGGCATTTCTCAGGGATACCATACCCTACCCACATGGGCAGCCAGGGCAGCATCTACTCAAGGCTGGTGTGTTGAAGGCTTTTCCTCCTTTTCTTTCTTACCAACTGGAGTTTTCTTGGAGGTGGTCAGTCCGGTACTTAACCTAATCACCGGAAAGCACTGAGGCATTCAATAGCCTCCATAATGGAATCTTGATTTTGTACCATTCACAGGAAACTTAAGCACTTCAATCAACATAGGCTTTCACAGTTAACCTAGCTCGCCTCTGTAATCATGCATATAATTGGAAAATATGTTTTAAATTATAAAGAAAACCCAACTAAGTACAATGATAAAGAGAATTAGCAGTGTCCACACCCTTCTCTGGGGAGGTTGATTCTGAAATCATTTGACCTTCGGAGCCTCAGGCATGCCTCCCTGTCGGACAGGAAGCACAGACTTAACGCTTTGCACTCTGCACAGTAAGATCTCTGTGCTCAAACTGAGGAGGGCCACAGCCCCTGTGGCTTTGTCACAAGGCAGGGGCCAGCCAGCTTTCCTGCCTGTTTATGGTTCTTCAGGCTGGGGAGGCCCTGGGGAGGTGCCTTCCGCACAGGAGAATTGAGCACGGCTGTAGACTGGGCAGCTTTCAGCTGTGGCCAATAGTAGGCAGCCGGGTCTGAGCCTGGCATGGTGCAGCAATAAGATACAGTGGAAAGATTCATCTTCTGCCTGCTAAGTGAGCAGCCCTCCACTAACACGAGCCCCCACTGCATCCCGCCTGAAGTCCCATCTCCCCTTCGCTGGATTATTCCTACCTTAAAGCTAAGCCCATGAGGTTGTATGCTGAGTCCCTGACCTACCCTCACTGGTTACAGTTGATGTCTAGTCTACATAAGGCGTTCAATAACTAAGTAGCTGTCACAAATGCACATAGTGCTGTGAGCTTTTAAATGTGAGAACACTGCAGTTCTGTGTCCTGATAGTGTTTGTTGTTTCATTTTTTTATAATTAGATTATTTGCGTATCCACTCAGGTGTGTATATGCAAATGGTATTTTTCTGAAGGCAGGAAACCAACATCTGCATAATTCTCTTCTTTTACATTTGGTTTTCTAAGCAAATGCCATCATTAACCTACCATCCCATGTGAGGTCTGTGGAGACAAGCTTTATCTAGTTGTTTCTTTCTGAGAAACCACTGAGCTTCATTTGAATTAATAGCAGAGCTGGACGCTGGTCTTCTGATAGTATGTCTGGTCCATTTTAAAGTTCTGTTTTTAAACTGCTGCTTGCAGGAGGAACCACACTTGGATGTGAGGAGCGACAGTTGTGTGGAAGCTGTGAGTTGGGCAGGTGGGGCTGGCCGCTTTGGAAGGAGCCACCCCGTGGCTGTGACTCTTGTGGACATCACTGAGTCAGGCAATCAGGACCATAGCCAGGGGTTGGGTTCCAATGTTTCTTCCCTGTGTGATGTGGGATGCCTGAGTCACAGGTACCTTGCTCTTCTGTGGGCCACCATCCAGTGCTCCGGGTCACAATGTTCAGTGACTCAACGGTTCTATGGATTCATCAGAGTGGTCCCCCTGCCAGGAGGACTGTGGGGGTGGGTGTTGTTCTGCTGCGGTGACCTGGGTAGGGGTGGCAGAGCCTGGCAGCTAGCTCCTGCACTATGTATGCACTCAGCAGCTAAAGGAAGTTACCCTATGGCCTCTGGGGCTGGCCCCTTCCTGGGTCGTCTGTTGATGCTCTCCGGGAGGGATGGGGACCACAGGGCATCAAGCACATGGTTCCGGCTTATCCATAATGGAGAGGTTGTGCCTCTTCTCAGGCTTCCTCATCATGTCAGGCAATTGGTTACTGGTTGAAATGAGACTTTCTTTTGAGGGTGGAGGTCAAAAGTTCATACCGGAGTATCAGGAAACACTGTCTGATGGTGGAAATCCTTGGAGGATATTTGTCCAGGAAGCTGAGGTGGTAGGTGAGGTTTGTGGGCCTTCGCCACATGGGGCCACATGTCCTGTCAGATGTCCGGGCAGCTTTTGACCCATCCACTCCAAATGCTGCAGGAGTCTGGCATGGGAGATGACAGGCCAGCTGTCCCCCCAAGTATGGCTGGGTCTTCAGATATACAGGCTGGGTGGCACGTTTGTATGTGAGTGAGAGCGTCTGATGCCTGAGCAGTGAAAACCAAAGATGTCTTCCTGAGGTAGGCTCACTCTTCTTTGGAGACTGGCCCATGGTGAACAGAAGGTGCTGATTTCTAAGGGCACTACCCAGCTCTGGATGTTGGCATTACGTCTAGCTTTATAAACTCACTTTCTGCTCTGTTTAAAAGCCTTATTGAAGTCTGTTTGGGCTTCTGTTACTGCATTGAAACTGTGCCAAAACCTAGATGTCTGCACAACCAAACCCCAACACAGACAGATGACACCTGACCCTCCTCATTCCGTCTTCTGTACTTGCTCCTCAGCGGCACTGCCCTCTGATGTCCCGAGATAAGTCTATCCCCAAAGCACGGACCCAGTATCCTCTGCGGCCCACAGGTCTGCCTTCACAAACTGACCCTTCCTCTCTTCCTTGGGAAGGTTTTGGTGCAAGGACACAGGCGTGGGTAGGCTGGTAGTGGAGCAGGCAAACAGAAGGTCGAGTTTGGGAAGCGACACCAAGTGGCAAGTGGGTACATTCGTTCCCTCTGACGTAAGGCAGGTGCTTAGATGGCGATTCCACTTCCTTGCTGGCTGGTTTTCCTTGTCCTTGCAGAGCAGGGCAGCTTGAACACCCATGGGAATGTGCTGTGATGTCAGCCAGAGAGAAGGTGAACCACAGGAGTGGAAGGGCTCAGGGTAGAAGGGCCGATGTGGATCCTCCTGAATCTAGAAGAATGTGTGTAGAAGGAAGTGCCGTCACCACCCAGCCAAGGGGTCCAAGAGGATGGAGCAGAGACAGTTCATCACGGTGTGTCTCTCTGGGAACAGAGTTGGTCCTAGGGCTTGCCAGAGGAGAAGGTGCTAAGCTGAGGAAGAGAAATCTGAGGGCAGCTGAAGACAGCGGGTCCTGAGAGGGTTGGGGACTTTAGACTCTGCATATGCCATGCACTGTGACTCCCCCCAGACTCTGTGGGTAGCACCCACTCCTGGCCAGAACACATAGCTGGGAACCCTCAGTCTCCAGCCAAGTGCATATAGCTGACAGTCTCTGCTCATTTCTGGTTTTTTAAAGTATGAACCTGTTCATGACCACAGGCTTCAGGGTACACTATCCCATGACTAGGAAGCAGCCTCCAGGGAAATCTAGGGCTTCAAGACAGTGTTCGGGGGAATAGAGAGCATCAGTATGGAGGTGTGTCCCCGACATGAGGTATGTGTGTCAGTATATACATGATATGTGTATATGACAGTGTTTAATGTTTAACTGAGTGTGGGTGAATGTGTACACATGTCAGTGCATCATGAGGTGTGTGTCTGTGTGTGTAGTGATGTTAGTATGCGCATGTGTGACGTGACCAAGTACTCCACTGGCCCCTTGTGGAATGTCCCTGTCACCTGAAGTGCTGAGCAGGGGCATCTCAAATTCTCTGACATTTTCCACCACGTGCCTGTTACAGTCAGAGACAACCAGCCATGTTTCATCCACCACGGGGATGGAAGTGAAGTTCCCATAGTGGTCCTATGGGCAGCCAGTCATCTCCTGTCCATAATCTCCACGCCTCAGGCCATGTGACCACAGAGGCCTCTTCTCTTCTGCTTCCCCAAGAACTTCTCAAAGTCCCCCAGATGCAGCTGCTGAGGGCTTTTTTACTCACTGGGTGTCTGTCTCGGGGTCAGCTGTAGGAGTTACACATACCCTGAAGCCATGACCAGCTGGAAAGTGCTTGCCTTTTTCCAATTCCCTGGCCATGGTGCTGGGGTGGGCCAGGCCAGAGGACAGTGTCTGCTCTCAGGCTCTGTACATCATCAGTCCTGTACACATGTGCTAGTTTTCATCATGGGCATAAAAATACCACTGTGCTGATCTGGTCAGGCAAGGTTCCATGTGGCTGCCTTGCATACTCAGTCAGCAAGATTTGGGGATAGAACACCCTTGAAGTTCTGCCTTACAGACATGCCCAGGTCTACATGGTTCCAGAAATCACTGACCCAGTGAAGGAAGGAATCTGGGGGACTGGATCTATAATCCTTCACACAGACAGCATTTCTAAGAGTCTCAGGAGGAAACAAATTTAGAAAGGCAGTGATAGACTCACCCTGGGCATTCAGAAAGTAGACTCATCTGCCCAGAGGCCTCCATGGTAGGAGAGGTCTGCCCAAGGGTCTCCATGGTAGGAGAGGTCCGCCCAAGGGTCTCCATGGTAGGAGAGGTCCGCCCAAGGGTCTCCATGGTAGGAGAGGTCCGCCCAAGGGTCTCCATGGTACGAGAGGTCTGCCCAGAGGCCTCCATAGTAAGAGAGGTCTGCCCAAGGGTCTCCATGGTAGGAGAGGTCTGCCCAGAGGCCTCCATAGTAGGAGAAGTCTGCTTTATATCCTGATGATGGCAATCTGGGCATTGCTAGTGGGCTTCATGGGCAGTGTGAACCCACCATCTCAAGATGGAAGCCACATAGGGTCCCTACACATGAGCAGCTGGTCCTTGGCCATCTAGTTCTTCTTCTGCCTTGAGTATTGTAGGATCACATATGGTAGTTGCACTCAGAATCCTACTGGGTGACACTTTTCTGCCAAGTGCCTGTAGCCTACACACATACAGATCTCTCCCTGGGTACAGTTCCAGTGGTCCTGTGGCTATCTGCTCTGTGCCCAGGATACTTCAGTCTCAACGAAAGAAGTCCCTTTTCCATGAGCAGTGGCACAGGTGTGGCTGGGTGTGTCTCTGAAGTTCCAGTACTGGAAGTACTTATCAGAGTGGCCATGTGGGAGATCCTGGGCTTCTCGGGGTGGAGTCTAGCGAGAAGGATGACGTGTGCGTGTGCGTGGTGCGTGGTGCGTGGTGTGTGTGTGTGTGTGTGTGTGTGTGTGTGTGTGTGTGTGTGTAAGAAGGGGGGTTCACCCTGCAAGTGAACAGAGTGCTAGTTAGCCAAACAACCCCTTGTGAAGGGCAAGCCTGGCCCTTATCCCTCTGGCATCCTGCCTAGCCGTGGAACCTCTTCCACACAGACTCCCACATGGCACCATTGCTACCAGCCCCCCTCCTCCCCTGGGACAGAGTGGTTGCTGAATCACACCAAGCTTCGGGTGTTCTATGTTAGCCACCAAGAGCTAGAGAAGCGGTCAGCTCTTCCCCTCTCCATCCCCTCCTGGCACCTTGTGGATTTGCCTTGGGGATACTTTCTGTCAGTAATCGTCAGACTGTCTGTGCCTTGCCATCTGGTTTCTTTCACAGAATAGCATTTTTATCCCCCTAGTATTAGATCCCAGTGCTCTGTTCATGTCTCTGACTGACCGGTATCCCCATGTGGCCAGGCCACATAGATAGGTTGTCCAGGAGATAGACATGATCATTCCACTCTCTGTGAGCATCGTGAATGACGTTGTTGTGAACATTCATAAACCAGGTTCTGTGCGTGTCTGTGCCTTCCTCCTGGTGCGTACCTGGGCGTACTCTGTTCTCAGCTCCCCGGTGCCACCAGGCTGTTTTACAAAAGGCTGGGCAGTCTTGTTCACCTTGGGGTTCCGCTGAGGAGTGCAAAGCTACCCTCCTAACCTGGGAAAGACAGCCCTCTGGGGAGCCGAGGGCCTCATATCCATGTCCACTAGCTTGCATGGTCCACAGGTTAGAGGACCCATGTGCATACCAGGCTGTCTATGCTCAGAGCCCCTCTGTGGTCCAGCTCTGCACAACCTTTGTGTGTTCACCCAGCCTCATAACACATCCATCCTAGTACTTGGCAATGCTGGAGTGTTTGGACATGCCCCTGCCTCGAGGCTGGTGGGATGCAGATGCAGAGTAAGAAGGACGAGGCCTCCTGCCCCACCCCAAGGAGGAGGCAAAACATATCTCAGGAAGCTCCTCCACTCCTGAGGAAACTTCAGCTGGAAACAGTGGCTCAGTCCCTACCCTGGCGTGTGACTGGCCTGTGGGCCTGTGGTGGCAGCAGCATTCTGTAGCCAGTGAAGCCGCTTCAGACCTGCAGGCTGGCTGTGTGGAAACCTTGGGTGGGTGTGGTGGGGAAGCCTTTCCGATGACTCACGCTGCAGGGAATTCCCTAATGATTTGGAATATTTTTACTTCTGAACTGGAGCACAGTTTCCTACTGGGAGCCTAGGGAGCTCCTGATAAGATGGACACAAAGGCCCTTTTAGGATGGCCGGCTGGCTCCCTGCCTGGTAGAGGCTAAACTCTGAACAGTGCTATGTTAATGTGCCTCTGAGCTTGGGCTCTTAGTTGGGGATGCCATGGGCTCATCTGATGGTCCAGTTGACACTGATGACTTCCTCGGGAGTATAAAGGGCCATCTCCACATCACTGGGCCCCTCGTCTCCTGTTAGAAGCAACCTGCCACGTGTGCATTCAAAAGTCCAATCAGCTGTGTCAAAGCAGGAAGGACCACCACTCAGTTTCCTCACCTGTGACAACTGCAGATGGACCTGGGTCCAGAAGTGTGGGACCACTGCTTTGAACACACTGGCCTGGGGAAGGGTGATTGACTAGCACATACATCTTGGTGGCTGCAAGGAACCATATCTCAATGGGAAACGGAATCTGATGGGTGATCTGACTCTGGTGTGATTTAGAAGACAGGAATGGAGCTCTGCCTTGTCTGATGGTGGTAGGCATGGAGCTGGCCGGTCATGTCACGGCAACTCACAATGGCCCCCTTCTCAGCTACTCTGATGGAGGGAGCCTCCCTCACAGGCAACTGTGATAGAGAGGGGAAAAGACCTTCCTTCTTTTGAGTGCCCAGTCCACCTGTATGCCTACATCTCATTAACTTCTTGCCACATGATTTGAACTTACAAAACACCCTCCTCGGGAATTTGAGCTGAGTTGAGCTTCTCTGCATTCTCAGAGGTGACAGGGCTACTGTACAAACTCTTGAAGGATGTGCGATGTAATTTCCCTCCAGAGAGTGCCTCAGTTTCCTCCTTCCTTCTCCAGGCTTAACTGCTGTCTCTTCTACTTGGACAAGAAGGCTGCGCCTTCTGCACATGGTTCTCAGTCTGGGTAGGAGCTTCCAGGCTGAGGCGGGCCCACACTATAGCCAGTGTGCCTGTGTACAGGCAGAGGTGCTGCGGGGCCAGAGGGTAGCCTTGCCCTGGGAGATTTCAGAAGCACAGATATGCTGCCTCTCCCTGATGAAGGGCAAGCCTAGCCTTCACCAACAGAGCATGCCGCTGGGCCCCACAGCCGGAGCATGTTCAGAGAACTGCATGTGGGTAATTCCTATTTGGCCCTCGTGACTACGTGTCGGCATGTGTGGCTGAAGACCCTGAGCTGCCATGGCCAGGGGGGTTCACTGCTCGCGACATTCCAAGGCTCTAGGGACGGCCAGATATATTTTTAGTGTCCTGTTGTTTTTCCCTGAGGGATGTGGCTTGGGATCCAGTCCTGGGCTCATCTGATAGGTGACTTGCTCAGGGCCTGGGGCGTCTTGGAAGCTGATGTGGCCTGGCGAGGCTGGGTGGCTTTTGGAGCCTCTGATGACTCACGTTTCCACCCTGTGCCTCCACCCTCCACCCACCACTGTCCAGCACTGAAGGAAGGAGCTGGTGTTTGATTTATCAGTAATGCGGGGTTAGTGACAGACAAATGGAGTGTAAGCAAAAACTCGGCGTGTGCCTGAAATGGCTCATCTCAGGAACTGACTTCATTTTGGAGAAGATAAAAGCTGGGATGGATACCTGTCAACTTGGTAGCCAGCCAGCTGTCCCCAGGTCGTGGGCCTGTCGGCAGGACTGGGGACTCAGAGTCTGTGAGTGGCAGACACCCTTCCTCTAAGCATTGGGTCCACACCTCATCGCCAGCTGAGAACAATAAGTTCTTTCACTGTGCCTATGGGAGCCTTTCAATATTTTTTTTTTAAACATGCAAACGGCCACTGGGCTAAGGTTAAAAATACCACGTGTTTTGCATTTCTAGGTCCTGATGTGGCACAAAATAGCCAAAGAAAAGCTTTTCTTATCTCCTCAGCATTTCCTCTGAGCAGAGGCTAGGGCATTGCTCCGAGTTCTCCCAAAACAGATGGGAAGCTGGGTGGCACCAAGTGGCAGAGCCAGGTTGTGCTCTGCACATGTCATGTCTTGCTGGGATCAGGGGTCTCCCTGCCTCTGCCTCTCTTCTGCATTTCCCTCCCTTGGAAGAGGCTGAAGTGTAGGAATCCTTCCTTGATGTGTGCCGGAGCCAATAAGATGCATGTGAACATGGACACAGGGATGGACCATTAGAAACACCCTCGACTGTGTGGGTCCCTCCTACGCCAAAGGCACACTGAGCATAGTCTTTGGACTTTACTAAGTACACAGGGCCAAGACACTGCTTGTCATTGGAAAGGCCAAATGTCTAGGGGACCCAGAGCACTGCCCTGACCCACACCCTAAGCATTTAGGCAGTGTGGACTCACTGACAACACCATTCCTTCCCATTCTCCCCTCCCTGAGCCTCAGTTTCTGGGTCACCTGGAAGGTTCTAAAGACAGACTATCCCCACACAAAGTGACAGATTTCTTCCTGCCCTTTGTTCCAGATGGCCACCATGTCTGGGAGATGGAAGCAAAAACTGACCGAGACCTGTGCAAGCCAGTAAGTACTAGAATCCTGAAGCAGGGACTGGAGGCCAGCCTGGGGCTCCTGTTTGCTAAAATGAAGAAATGTTAAAAAGTAGACAGAGGTGGTGAGAAAATATGCCACGTATCCCTCGCCCAAACAAATGCTCTTAGGATGGCGTTGGGACGATTAACAGTGACCAGGAGGACAGAGGCTGGACGGAGCTTGAGTTCTCTTTGTGCTGTGTGTGTTTTCCCTTTTAGAGTGCCAGGTTCTATCTCCTCTTGCTAATGGTCTACCCCCAGGAGATCTTGGTATTCTAAGCCTCATTCATGGACACCCAGCACCTGCCTGGACATGCCACCCAGCCTGTGTGACTTGCCACCACCCTCTCCAGAGAATGCCTCAACTACCTTGCACTCTTGTTTTGAACTTGACATGGATGAAAGGGTAGACCTAACCGGATAGCTTAGATCTGCTGGTTGGGTCTGCTGATGAGCGATGGTGTGGCATGACCTGTGGGTGACATAATTAGTCTCTCTCCTGCCTGCTCATAGACACCTACCTGTGCTCCCTCTTCACCTCCACATCGGGCCATCGTTGTTTGTGATTGGCTAATTCTGTCTGCAGCACTTTTTGCGACTCCAGCATGTTTCTGACGGTTGGTTTCTGTCCTTCCAGCCATTGGTCTCCATCTGAAATGGCCACTGGAGACCAAGTGGAGTCGGGTCTTGTTTGCTGACTCCAGTCTGTCTCCACCGTTCTCACAGTCTTCTCTCTTGTTGGCTTGGCTTTTGCAGTGGCGGAAGTTGAACTAAAGGGCACACACGCTGGGCCAGTGCCCTGCCGCTGACCTGTATTCCCAACCCCAACAGTGTCATTGAACTGGACGTTAGGCCAAGGATGCTTAAAGCGATTATCAGCTCACACAAGTCAGAAAACCATCTCTGAGTCCTGTGTGTTCTGTCCAGTCTCTGAAGAACATAACACACTATAGCCAGGCAGTAGGATTTTTAAAGACATCCAAAATCCTCCCAAATTCTCTAGCCCATTCCACTGACTGCTTTGCAATCGTCTGGGCAGTGTCCTTGTGAATACAGGAGACAGGGAGCCTTTGCTGTGTCCTGAGTGTGTGGAAGTAGGGTTTAAATGACTCAGAAGCCCTGGGTAAATGTGAGTAAAGGGCTTTTTCTCTTGGGCCACCTGTGAACATTGGCCAGCAAGAGTCACATACATAGGAGATGCTGGTAATTAGGCTCACAGAGTGGACAGGTGGTCAAGGCTCCCCTTAGCATGGCAGTCAGAGGGCATTGGCTTCACCTGCAGCAGGCACAGGCTGCCTGCCTGTCCTCTAGGTGACTCCATCAGATGAACCATCTTTGCTTTGCTACCGCAGTACTCTTCCAGATACTGATGCACTCTCAAAAAACCTTTCAAAGGATTTGCCAGATGGAAAAGTCCTCCCTGGCCAGGGTGATGCTTGTTCATTAAGGTGAAACATTAGACCTTCATCTGAGGTGCCTGGTTTCCTCCCTCCCACTGGGTGGGTACCCTTAAGGGAATATTGAAGATAGTGGCACACACACACACACACACACACACACACACACACACACACACACACACTACGTAGAGGCACACACAGAAACATACATGCACTGCACACACATTGCTTTTGCAGATATTCTAAAATGGGTTTCTGCTGTGTATGTGGTTATACATTGCATCCAACTCAGAATACGAACTCTTCCTAAAGCCCACGCTAGCGGCAGCCCTTATCGTCTCTGACAATGTTGACAAGCTCCCACCATTTGATTTCAGGTCCCACTTCCTCCAGCTTCCTTCCCTGTATTTTAGAGCAGAGCTCCTGTGGAAGTGGTCTGTGTATAGGGTTGAAGTGCGTTGACCTGCCAGGGACAGCCTGCCCCTCTGGGCCTTTCTGCATTCCTTCCACGGGGTCCCAGAGGTTCCTTCCTTCCTTCCTTCCTTCCTTCCTTCCTTCCTTCCTTCCTTCCTTCCTTCCTTTATTCCTTCCTTCTTTCTTTCTTCCTTCCTCCTTTCTTTCTTTCTTTTTCTTTCTTCCTTTCTTTTTTACTTCCTTCCTTCCTTTCTTTCTCTTTTTGCCTTCCTTCCTTCCTCCCTCCGTCCCTCCCTCCCTCCCTCCCTTCTTCTCTCCCTTCCTTCCTTCTTTCTGTCTTCAGTCTTTCTTTCTCTCTCTCTCTTTCTTTCTTTCTTTCTTTCTTTTTCTTTCTTCTTTAGCTTGAGCATCAACAAGATCTATCTTTCTGCGTCTTTTCCTTCCTTCCTTCTGAGGAGTCATTGCTTTTGTAGACTCAGTAGTAGCTGCCGACATCGAATCCCAGCAGTACCTGCAGCTTCCTTCAATGTAGCAAGTCCTAAAAACCACCCAGTGACAGTCTATTCACTGTCATTCACCTGACTGAACTCAAGCTTCACAGCAAGACCGCTAAAAGCCGGACACGGGCCAGACCTGAGTCGCCGCAGTTTGGGGCAGCCTCCTACAAAGGTGACCATGTAGCATGGGCACGCACAGGGCAGGCTCCCTCCTCCAGCTCTTACTTGCCCCTCCCCCAGCCTCATTTCTTCCATATGAAGTGAAGGCAGTGCTGGAGTGAGTGTGTCCTGGGGGATGGATCCCGGAGGACAGAGCCCAGAGAGCACCCCAGCCAGCCCTGCCCTGGTGCTGGTGTCTAAAGGCTCTTGGCTCCAGGCTCCCTCTGTACTAAAGGAGGCTGGATCTGAAGTTCTTCCGATTTCTGTTTCCAGTACCGAGGTTATATTATTAACATAACTCAATAAAGTTGGCTGCAATTGATTTGGTACCATTAAAACAAGCTATAGTTAATTACCTCAACAAAAGAAATGATACCATGGATTTTTCCGATATATTTTTTTTCCTGGCCTGTTAAACTAAAATCACATGAAAGAAACAAATTGAAGAAACTTCATGGATTTGAAACTCCCAGCAGAAATCTGGTATAGACTCGGCAGCACTGAGACCCTCCTCAGGGTAGCTGTGCCATGCTTGGGGTTCACCAGGCAACCCCGGGACGCACCAGCTCACAGTCTTCATTTGGGTGTCTCCACTCAGTGCCAATGACTCATGGCTTGCATTTTTGTTTGCCCTTGAAAGAGCGTGAAAAAGCTTGTAGTTTTCTGTTTAAAAACAGGAAAGAAAGCACCAGCCACCACAAAGATGTACAGTTTTATCTTCTGTGTTCTTAACTGCTCCACTGCCCCAGACTGAGAGCTGTTTGTCTTCGTTTTGAGGAAACTGGGGATCCTGGCGGGACATCATGGCCATTGTTACAACTCCACTCTAGACAGTGTCCACAAGGAATGCCCCCTCTCATGTCTCCAAGAAGCGCCTCCTATAAGTAGGAGTAGTTCTTTTCATCTAAAGGGCACTGGGCCTTGGATGCTGGGGGCAGGAGCAGTCCTTGGAGTCTGCTGTCCCAATCAGCAGTGAGGCGACTCCACTCTCTGAGAGATGCTCAGGCTCTCTCTCTTCTTGGGCTCAGTTCCAGGATAAAGGTCTTCCAGCCTCTATCCATGTGGGAACTCAGGGCTCCTCTTCCCTGTGAGTACACACTATGGCCAATTTGTGATCAAACATGAACAGGTCACACACAGAAGTCACCGTTAGAGGCCCTCTGGATGGTCAGAGACAGACAGCTGTTTGAGTTGACAGTGGTACCTCAGTACAAAGCATTCCTGGTCTGTGAGGTCCTGACTGGTTCCTCTTTGCTGTTTTCCTCCCAGAATTCCCTGGTGGTGGAGATACCACCTTTCCGCAACCAGAGAATAACCAGCCCTGTCCAAGTCAGTTTCTACGTCTGCAACGGGAAGCGGAAGAGAAGCCAGTACCAGCATTTCACCTACCTTCCTGCCAATGGTAACGCTGTCTTTCTAACCTTAAGCTCTGAAAGTGAGCGTCGAGGAGGCTTTTACTAAGCCACAGAGGCTGGGAGAGGATGTTGTTATAAAAACAGTGTGGCTGTGTTGCTGGTTCACACCACGTGATAGCCTATTCACAAGACCAAGTCGCCCACCTACTCAAAGAGAATCGAAGCCTGGGTGTGTTTTCCTGTGACTGGTGCATGCTGGGGTGATCATTTGCTAGCCTTTTGCAAATACGCAGCGGCCAAGCAGCTCTGCTACGCTCAGGAGCTGATGAGGTCTGGGTATATAGCTAACCTCTGTGAGTCTATGGGGTAGAAAAAATATTTGTTAGAGCAATTTTGTAGGTAGCTTCAAAAATAAGCCTGCCACAGTCATTGGGGGACATACATGATTTTGTTCTCATGGTGATGGTTCCACACAGCATGCAGTGTGTCCCCACTTAATAATGCCATCCCCTGGTGATGTGACAATTTCAGGTGGAAGGCCTTCTGCGTGAGTTTACTCATTTTGGGAATGGCTTCTTTTCATTCAGAAATGATCAGTTCACCTTTTCAACTTTCTAGGGTGTTTTATTTAAGAAAATACCAGTTTTGTTTTTTGGGTTTTTTTTGTGGGCTTTTTTTTTTGTTTAAAAAAAAAAAAACAACTCCCTAAGCTTGTAGAAAGGTGTGTCCCAGGCATCCAGGGTTTCCTGTGTGGTGCAGGCCATTCTCCTGTGGCAGGATGTGTGTGCAGAGAACAGAGTGGGTTGTTATCCCGAGTTCTATTGTGTTTTGAGTTAGCTCAGCTATGTCAACAACCTTTTTATATTGTTGCTTTCCCCCCTAAAAACTTCAGATATTCATATCATTTAAGAGGGAAATTATACAGCAGCCGCATTGCTATCTTAGTAAAATCAAGATTTTTTTTTTTAAGGTTTTGGGTTTTTTGTTTTTGTTTTCGAAGTGTAAAGGCGTTTGGAATAGTTTAGACAGTAAGAAAAACTGGTATTGACATGCTGAAATCAACTGTCTTATCAGGCAAGCCCTAGGGATGCCCTTCAAAACTAGAACAATAACTGTTAAGTTTTCATACAAGGGCATCCGTGTAAGCAGTGTGAGAGGGCCATGGGTGAACCCCTGCACAGCTGCCCACACCCCATCCTGCCCCCGCTCGGGAGTTCATTCCGCAAGTCTCTTCCTTTCGTGAAATAATGTACAGTCTTTCTTACAAAAACAAATATTTCATCTTTTTTTTTTTTTTTTTGAGAGTGCCATGATTGTGTCCTGATTATACTTCCAGTATGGTTGATCTAAAATTTACAAAGGTCTAAACCTTATAGAGAAAAAAAAATCATTTTCTGAAACGCTGTGGAAACATCATGAAGATTAATTTTCCCCGTTTGATGGCATCTCTGAGCCCTTGGCGGGAGTTGTGTCGGGCACTCAGTGTAGTAAAGAGCACTGTGTCAGAGGACAGTGAGGCCCCAGGGCTGGGTGGCCGAGTTCCTCGCCGCCTCCCACACTGCCGTCCCACACTGCCGTCCCACACTGGTGGGCACTTGGTTTGCTGTGCACCGGTCTGCCTCCCGCAGGCCACGCAGCCTCTTGCTGGAACCTCCCAGCCACCCATCAGCCTCCTGTGCCGCGCAGGCCTTCCTCAACCCTTCAGGGTTCAGCCCTATGGTCCCGACTTCTCTCCAGCCTTTTCATCTGCTGCCCTGACTCTTGCCTCCAACCCCAAGATGGCTGCCCACCACCAGCATGGACCCAGGGACTGACCATGTTTCGACACCGTTACTAGACTGTGAGCTCCTTCAGAGACACCTTGGTCACCGTAGGGTTGAATCCCCAGCATTACTCATTGCCTGGTGCCTGGCTGGCTATCAACATGTGTTTTTGTGTTGTTTTTTTTTTTTTTTAAATAAATAAACACACAGATGGAGAACCCCAGCTCCCGTGTCCCGTGTTCTGTCTGGCGCTCACCCTCCATGCTCTGTGCCATCTGTTGCTCTGGGATATATATCTCTGAGAAGGCTGATGCTGACAAATGGCTATATTCATAGCACCCATGTTCTCGGATCGATGCGGTTGAGTCCTGGAGACCCTCCAGGACACATGAGAGGCTCTTAATTAACCTGGCACCGTAGCGCTTATACTTTGCTCCCTAGACACTGGCTGTGAAGTTACAAGTCTTCCCCCTTGCCCCGTCTTTCTGTATTATTAAGTGGGCTTCATGTACATTTGTATTTTACATATCTGTGACCACTGTGGACACAGGTTCTTAAGGTCATAAAATATGCTGTTAGGTATTTGAGAAAACAGGAATAAATCCTTTTAAACCCTACCTGTGAAATTCATTTTCATCCATAGGTATTTAAAATCAAAGCTCATTTTTTAGTTTTCCTTCAGACTTAAGTGTGAGGATGCTTCAAGGGGCTGCATCAGACACCTTGGTCCTGTTCTTGCACAAAACTGCCCCTTGTACAGGCTCCTTTGAGTTTCAGGGTGCTGGAAATCAAGGTGCCCAAGGTATTCTGCTCCTTATGAAGCAGGAGGGACACCTCTTGGCCACTAGCTTTCTTCATGATACGCTCACCTGGTTGACGCCTGCCTTGCACCATCCTCCTTCCTTAGTTTCAGAGTAAACTGTGGCGGTGACTCAGTGGCAGGAGAAAAGGATGAGTGTCTAGGACCTCTGGGTTCTGGGGGCTGATGTCTTTGGTGCATGGTCTGTGGTGGCTCTGGAAGGGCAGCTTGGCCTCCCCCCATCCCCATTTGGGGTGTGTCTAAGAGGAAAAGTTTCCACTTGAACGTGAGGCACCGTTTGCAGAATGGGAACATCCCGTTGGAAATCCTGCACCAGGCGCTGTGGTGTCTCTGGGATAGTCATCAGGTGCAGATGGTAAAAGCACCTGCAACCTGAGAGGAGGCTTCCCAGTGCCCAGACCCAGCCGGAGAGGGCCTCTGGGCTCCCTGAGTCACTTGTCTGCCGCTGGTTTTGCTTTACTCCCTGAAAGGGAGATGGACTGTCTTCCTCCCTGAGCCGTGCGGTCTGAGATGGACACCGCCATGAGATGGGGGCTGTGCTAGGAATGTCTAGGTCTGAGCCCTTAGTCTAATATGTCAGAATTACAGAGTGCCGAGTGGGGATGGGGATGTCTCCTGCTTGAGTTCCAGGGTGAGCATCTCTGCCAGTCTGAGCCCCTAGAACAGCTTTCTCCCAGCCACACATGGCAAAAACTGGTATCTATCCACAGGGTACCTTAAAAAGAGAAGAGAATCGGTTTATCTTAAAAAGCACACCCCCAAAGTCAGTGTTTCTGTACAATGAGAAAATAAATCAAGTTAAGCTGTGGGATTTTGAAATTCTGTGACTTCATCTGAAACTATTTTAGCTAGTTAGGAGTCCCCTGGTCTTCCCAGGCAGGGGAGGGTTGTGCAGATGAGAGTGAATGGTGTCTGTCCTGACCCTGGGATACCTACCCCCACCCCCAGCCCTGGGACCTGTGTGAGGACAGAGACTCACCTGGTGTCAGAGACAGTACATGACTGTAGGACAGGAAAAACACTTCAGTGGGACCAGTGTCATCAAGCAACCCCAGAGCAGGTGACACCCACCAGGACAGAACTCCTAGGATCAGGAGTCCTTGAATCTCTAAGCTCCCCCCCCAAACACACACCACACACACACACACACACACACACACACACACACACACACACACACACACATACTTCTTTGCATGGACTCTGGGGTGGAGCCATGTGTGATCTGGAGAATAAAATACCATAAGGAACTTTCTTGAACCCTTCCTGGTTATTAATAAGTGCATCTTTCTGGTCTATACCAGATGCCAAGATATGTTTCCATCTCTGAGAAATCAGGGAAACTATTTCTGCCAGATTCTTGGTTGTATCGTTAGTTTCTGGAATCATGGAGACTTGGGTACACTTGAGCAGAGAGGACCTGAACCTAACCATGAAGCACAGCCCCTGCATTATGATGGGTTTCTGGCTTCATGGGCCCTGTAGTTCAGTCACTGCCGTGACCAGGACTCCAATGAAAACGTCAGGCCTCAACTTGTGACTGCCCAGGCCTGGGTGCAGAGACCATGATGACATGGCAGTACTGTGCACAGCCTATGGCTGTCTGCCTGTGTACCCACTGCCTTTCACGGAGTGGCTCTCCTGTTAGAAGCCTGGGGCTGGAGAAGGGGGCTGAGGACTGCCATGCTCCAAGGGTTTCTTATGGAGAGATCACAGAACACAATAGACTATTGGGATGAAGGGCAGGACAGTTTCCCTCACTCGCCATCATTCAGCTTGAACCTTCCTTCTTTAAAGAGCCAGAAGACTTCAAACAACAGGAATCACAGTGTGATGTGTGATGTGTAAAGCGATGTTAGTTCTAGGAACTCTGCTTCCTGATTTCTTTCCTACAAGCTAAATGAGGTCTTCATGGAGAGAGCAGAGGTCAGGTTGGGCAAGGGAGAGCCGTCTCTGGTTCCTGGAGCTGCAGGTGGTAACTACTCTCAACTTCCTAATGACCTCAATAACCAACTGGCCGTTGTAACTGTGGTAGGTGTGTGCCTCGATGTTCAAGTGACACACTGGTCAGTAGACATTTGGGAGAATGGCCAAGGGCTGACTAGACCTCTGGATTAAGGAGTACTGACCCCTTACACTCTCAAATCCATCTCCAGTGAGGAGGGACTCCGTTTCTCATTCTGACGCCAATGTGGTGAGGATAAAGACAATGGACTCTTGCACTGTACGAGCCTTCTGCATCCATGAGGAATGGCAGGCACTAGAAGAAGCTATGTCTGCACCTTGTGGTCTCTCAGGTCTCCCCAGATGTTAGAAGGCCTCACACTGGAGGGAGAGCTGGCGGCACCCTGGCCTAGATGCTAACATGATGGTCCTGAGAGATGCAGACCTCTTAACCGT